>NC_046157.1:20341747-20426747 GCF_011064425.1 Rattus rattus
TGGTAGGGTTCATCATCAGATTTACCAGGGAAACTTCCATAAAAGATAGGCTTTCTAGTCCTACCCAGGATATTTGGTCTCTGCTAGGTCCGGAGGGGCTGGGAATCTGTATGTTCTGAAAGGCAGTACGATACAGACAGTGTTATTCCCATAGCATCCGTAATCAGGCGCCTGACCCTGCAAGGCGGTACAATCCATTTCCTTCATAGGAAGGAGTCTGTGAGGAGTCCAGCAGTGACATATTGTTGTCCTGGGTGTCACATTTGCAGTCTGCACCAAATCCCAGCTCTCCGGAGAGGCTGAGCTAGGTCCTTCCTGATTTTGAAGTTGTCCAGCCCTAGATTTACCCCTTAAAGCGGCAACGCCTTAAAATCATTAGCCACTGTGTCTGTGCTTTATAAAAACGTGTCACATGTATCCCTGCCTTTTTAAATAGAGTAATATAAGCATCAACATAACCTTTTCTGGATGTTCCAAGGGATGTTAGAAACCTTAATTAATGTACCAGGCTATAATTCACTGGCGCGTGTGGGACAATTTGCTTATACCAAACGGCCTCCCGAGGTTCGAGGATTTTGTTTCTGCTTTTTAGTTTTTTTAGCTGTACTTCTTGCTGATGGATGTCCTTTCCTGCTAGATATGGCGTAGCCGCCTAAAGCCAGTTTATCTTCGCTTTTAATTTGCATTTATTTCACGGGTTTAGAGAGAAGATAACTGGGACCAAGGAGATGGCTCAGTAGGTAAATGTTCTTGCTTTGAAAGCCTGGCAGCTTGAGTTTGACACTTGGAACCCACATAGAAAGCGGGATGTGGTGGGGAGCGTCCGCCATCCCTGCACCCCTATAGCAACCTGGCAGCCGGAGACTGGAGAGTTACCCTGAAGCTCATGGACCAGCTACCTTGAAGTACACAGCACAGAGGCGGAACAGTGAGACCCTATCTCTACAGTAGGGAAGGAGAGAACCAATCCCAAAAGCTGCCCTCTGACCTGCACACACACACACACACACACACACACACACACACACACACACACACCACTCCATACACACAGCACTAGCACATGCCCCCCTAAAAACCAATAAATAGTTGTTAAAATAAATGGATCACTAAAATTCTTATAAGTAGGGCAAAGTTAGTGCTCCGTGCCCCTCATTTGTACCACAGCCATTCCGAATGCAGCGTGACCTCAGCTTAAGGAGGTGGCCCTGACGGTCGCAGGCCCTGCTGTTTTGCTTGACCAGGGGTTTCTCAGAGATTGACATGATTTTAACTAAAGAGATTTGAGGAGAGGTCTTTTGACCAGTTTCTAGGAAAGTTCTTCCTCTCTGGCAAAGGAACCACCGGAAGTCACTCAAACCAGCCAGGCTGCCCTGATTGCTCTTGGGAGTCAAAGGGTAGCCTCGAGAGCTTGGGATGGGAAGAGGCCTACTGGGGACACAAGAGTGGCAAGGTATGGAATTCTAGCAGCTGGCAGAGGAGAGAGATGACACCCTGAGCTGAGGGAATTTCTTGAGCCTTGGAATTCACCTGTGAATTACTCTATTTGCTCTGGTTTAAGACATTTTGCATAGAATCTTGGTTTTGGTTATGTGTTTGAAAGCACACCCAGTGATAGATGCCCAATGGGATCTGTGGTTGGCAGACTCTGGGTGAGCCCTGAGGTTATTCCTTGCACACTGTTACTCTGTGCACACGAGCGTATGCATGTGTGTGTGTGGAGGGGTGTCATGTGTGTGCCTGTGCGCACGTGTATGAGTTTGGACACTGGGGATCATCCTCAACTACTCTCTACCACATTCGTTGAGTCAGAGTCTATACTGAGCCTGGGGATTGCCTGATTTGGCTCGACCAACTGGCCCGCAAGCCCTGAGGTCTCCCGTCTTCACTCCCAGGGCTGGGGTTACACACTGGATTACTGGGCTTTTACGTGGGTGCTGGCAGTCCAAACTCAGGTCTTTGTGTCCACATGGCAAGCACTTTACTGTCTGAGCCGTTTCCTTGGTCCCAGGTTCTACTGTTTGATCTTGGAGTGAGTGGACTTATCTCTTCTTGAGGTTTTCCAGGTAGGAAAGTGGGTGGCTCCTCCCTCTGGGCCTCCAGTCCCCCGCCCCCATAGCACGCACTCTGTGGACAGCCACAGGACGGATGGATTTGAATTCAGCCATCTGCATGCATCAGCAGTGAGCATTTTTTCTGGGTTGCATTTGAGCTTGCTGCTCTTTACCCCGACAGGTGTATTGGGATGTCAAAGACGACTGCAAGCTATCAGCGCGGCAGCCATCTCTGGTGGAGGGGGACGGTGGGGATTATACTTGCTGGGCCATCGCTGTTCACTGGGGATGACAGTGGTTGGCTGCAGCCCTGGCTTTCTGCTTGGTTTTGTTTTAGATAGTGCTTGTTTTCTAGCTCACAGAGTACCACTTCATCGCCGTCACAGGCCTGGGGTTACTACCATTGTACAAACAGAAGGCCGAAGGCCATTGGGTTTACATGGAGTTTAATTTCATAACTGGTTCTTTTTTTTTTTTTTTCTTTTTTTTGGAGCTGGGGACCGAACCCAGGGTCTTGTGCTTGCTAGGCAAGAGCTCTCCCACTGAGCTAAATCCCCAACCCATAACTGGTTCTCTTTTTCTATTTGCCTGTCTGTCTGTCCATCTGTCCTTCCTTCTTCCTTCCTCCCCCCCTTTCTTTCTTTCTTTCTTTCTTTCTTTTCTTTCTTTCTTTCTTTTTCTTTCTTTCTTTCTTTCTTTCTTTCTTTCTTTCTTTCTTTCTTTCTTTCTTTCTTTCTTTCTTCCGTACACAGGATTTCTCTGTGTAGCCCCCAGCTGTCCTGGAACTCACTCAGGCTGGTCTCAAACTCACAGAAATCCTCCTGCCTCTGCCTCCCTAGTGCTGGGATATTAAAGGTGAGCACCACCTCTCCACTCCTAACTGGCTCTTAACACATTACATTTTAAACCGACATCCCAAATCCATTTTTTTCTTTTAATAAATAAATAACCCCATGCTCAAAAAGGAGCCTTTCTTTTCATACTTTCTGAAACAAACGCTCCAATGTTCTCTCAGAGACATAAATAACTCTCTCAGATCTACTGCTGCAGGTCACTGTGGCAGGACCCCCCCACACCTCTGGGAAGGGGGTGCCTCCGCTCCCTGCTGCTGCCCCCTTCGCCTCTGAGAAACTGCGATTTGCCATCAGGTGAAGGCGCTTCAGGATTCCCAGCCAAGGCTTCTCACTTAGCTGATTGGTGCTTGCTCTTCCAATCCGGTGGAAGAAAGAGTTTGCCTCTGTCTGCTCCAAAACAAGCTTTGTGGCTAAAAAATGAACTGTGAAACCAGGGAGTTTCTCACTTCACATGTGTCCACAAGACAGTTAGCTGCACAGCAGGACTCCGGGAGGTCTTTTTCTGAGCAAACGCGTCCCCTTGGCTCTGTCCAGAGTGTAAAGAGCTCCTAGGCAATACCGTGTGTCGGATTAATAGAAGAGTTAGCTTCCCTTGCGTTCTCGGCTGCCTGTGCACCCAAACCTTGGCATACTCAGACCCGTGCTCTCAGCCTCTCGCCTTGCTCTCTCCTCATTGCCCCATGGGTGTGATTCATTCACATTTCCTTGCCCTAGGATGTCTCCCACCACCCTGTGATTCACCAGCGTGTCTTTAAGGATAGCTGGACAGCTCAGTTGTGTGCCTCATTCGGTATCCAGCAACTCCTTATCTTAAAACAAGATAGAAATTATCCTGGGGAACCCGTTGACATTGTTCTGAAAACCGCATTGCATGTCCATCTCCTTGTCTCTCGCTTTTGTAGGACGCCTCTCATCTAGCATTCACTTTGTGTAGCTTTTTTAGAATGAACACAAGTTTGTTACCCAATAAATGCCCAAGGGACGCCATTTCTTTCCTCTGCTTTGGCAGTGCTCACTCTTCCTACCGCTAAGTATCTTGCCTGGCTACTCTTTGTGGAAGCTGAGAGCAGCGTGTGTTCTCAGACTGGGACTTTTAAGGGAAGGAGAGGGAGTGGGCTTAGCTCATTGTCTGGATGCTTTCTTCGGTGCGTTGGGACCACATTGTGGGTGCGGCTTGCTGGGCATTCTAAGTGGGAAGAGAAGAGCCAGGAGAAATAGGGTTGCCGTAGTTGAATACGAAGACGTAAAGTTTTGGACCTGCCAGCACATCATATGCTGGATGGAGGGGTTTCTCATACAGGGAGCAGGGGCTTCGAGCCCAGCTGTGGCCCTGCGGCCCTGTGAATTTTCCGCTGCTACCTAAGGTTTAAAGACATGGTGTGGCTTGTTTCTTCTTGAAGGCGTATGGGTTTTGATTCTCTGGCTTCACTCTTATCTTCTCTATGAAGTCCTGATTGCTGCCCAGCCTTGCAGAAAAGCCTATGGTCAGAGATTCTGAGCTGTGGCCAGGCTCCGCTTTCCACTGAGTGACAGTCAGAGTCGGAAGAGTGCAGGGCAGTTGATAAAACGGAAATCCCACATTCAAGTCACCTGAGGGCACATTCTTGGTACCCAGGAATTTGAGGGGCTCATTTCTGTTTGTCTGTTTGTCTTTTGTGGGTTCTTTTTTGTTTGTTTGTTTGAGATAGAGTTTCTCAGTGTTGCTCTGGCTGTCTTGGAACTCACTCTGTAGAATAGGCTGACCTCGGAACTCACAGAGATCCCCTTGCCTCTGCCTCCTGACTGCTGGAATCAAAGGTGTGGGCCACCCCCACCGGGCTTGAGGGGCTTTCAGACACAAAAATATACCTCGTTCCTCCCAGATGTACCTTCCAGTGACCCGGCCAGCTCACTTGCATCTGGCTAGCCCCCTGGGACTCAGGACACCAGCCACTCCACCCTCGTTTCTCACTTCAGGCAGTTCTCCACTACCACCTCATACACTGTATGCAAATTGATATCAAAATTAAAATGGAGTCACTTTTGTCAAGCTGGAACCGAACAACGTATGGATAAATAAAACTGTAACATAAAGGAGGAAATCATGCGCATGTATAGAATAACAAGAACCGTTCATAGAGACACTGCCAGAGCCACAACCTTGCCTAGAGGCCACAGGGAAATTACACATAAGAGTCTCCTGCGAAAATCAGTTTACTAACTGTGCAACCTTGGGCTGGTGGCATTCTAGCTACCGAACCTGGGCAACCTTGATTTTAATCCTTGTGACTAAGGGCCATTGCAAACCATTTTGTGCAACCCTCCTCATTCTACCTAAAAAAAACCCCAAAACTGGCAAAAGCCTCTGCCTTGTATTAACCTCTTTGAATATGCACACTGCAGTGGCTTTCACAAAGAAGCACCATCGGTCTTTTTGAGAAACTACTTGTTATTTAGTTTGACAGTGTCAAGGTGACTGGGGAACTCTGGTCAGCTTGATGGTCAGGAATACTAAGGCCATCCCTTGTCCAGTGCCGTCCCCTCCTCGAGCAGTAACACCTCCGTAGAATGACAGGCTTGGGGTGAGGAGAGTTGGGGGAAGCTCGCAGGAGCTCACTCTTTGGATGACTTTGGTTTACTAGGCTCTGTGTCCTCATTTCTCAGTTAGATTCGTTTAAAGGTGTAAAACACCGGGGACATTACCCCGTATGTGTTAAGAGCCCTAAAGCATTTTAAAAATGGTTTTATTTGTGTGTGCGCATGTGAGTGCACATGTGTGGGTGCCCTCAAGGCACCCAAAAAGGGCATTGGATCTCCTGGAGCTGTAGTTCTGGGCGATTGTGAGTAGCCTGATGTGGTAGGCTGGGCCATCTCTTGGGTCCCTCTAAAGCGTTTTCTATGATTCGGCTCTGTGAGGACTAAATCTGCCTGGAGTCTCCCCTTAGCCTCAGGTGAAATTTGTCAGGCCAGACAGTTGTCTCATGAGCAAAAGGTCCTTTGCCAAGAGACCGAGAACCTTGGTCCCGGGTCCTGCACTCACCATCTGCACCTGCCTTCCCAGCACCTATTTCAACCTCGCTCCTCCCTCCTGCCCTAGCTCTGTTAGGTCCTCTGGGAGGTCACTCATCTGTTCCTTTACTAGTCAATGTTGCTCCTCTTCCTCACAGCTGGTGAATATATTTGCTGTCTTCTTTAAAAGGCAGATTCCAGGGGCCAGAAATCCTGCTCCAGGGTTTCTGTGTGGAGGTCAAGAGCCTGCATGACACCTGATGCTGGTGGGATAGCCCAGTCATTAGCTCCATGGATCCCGTCTGACTGCTCACCCCAGGAAGGGAAGGGTAAGGACTCGCTATCCTCCTCGCTCTTAGGAGGCCTGAGGCTCATTAGCTTGTCATACAGCTGGGCACCATCTGGCTCAGGTACGCATGTCACCCTCCGTAGTGGATTCTTAGAAATATGCTTATAATTTCACTCACGCTTTCTTGCATGCCCCGGCTCCTTCAGTGGTAGAAGCTGAGGGGTGGCATTGCCTTCACTTGGGAAAATGGTGACATGGGAAGGGGCCCTTGGCTAGATCCCTCTGCTGTGAGCGTCAAGCCCACACTCTATCGTCAGCTGTCGTGTGACCTTGGCTGAGTCACTTAACCCTCTTTTGATTTTACTTTTCCTGGATTTGTAACCCGAGGGGTTGGACAGGTTTAAAGTTGCCTTTCTACTTTAAAGTCTGCAAGTCCGTGAGCCCATTTAATTGTGCTGACAGCTTTAGAACAGCTAATTAATGAGAGTTTAGTGGAGACACAATTAAGTGATAATGAAGGCCTTAGAAGTGCATCTCTACTTCTTGTAATGAGTAGAGCCGATGAGACTAGAGTGTGCTTTCAATGAATGGGCCCCCGAGAAGATGGAGGAAGAGCCACAGGCCCCTCCCCTCTTACCTGAAGGGGGACTGAAGGAGGCCAGGAGTCAGGTACAAAGTCACACACCAGAGGGAGTAAAGTGGCTGGCTGACTTACAGTAATGAATCCACTGACAGGAAAGGGCTAGGAACGAAACTTCTGCAGGAGTGGGTGGGGGTGACTCCATCAAGGGTCCCCTAACATCTGTAGCATCGATGAATGTTCTTCCACCCAGTGAGAATGATAAGTCTGGCCAGTGAGACCAGAGGCTATGGGGGCAGGGACGAAGAGGGACGCATGCACGCATGCACGCACGCACGCACGCACGTACGCGCGCACGCATGCTCATGCTTTACTGGGACTTAACCTAGAGCCTTGTTCATGCTGGGCGAGCATTCTCCTGCCAAGGCACAGGCTAGTCCTCCTTTTACTTTTTGTTTTGAGATAGGATCTCATGCAGTTGCCTAGTTTGTTGGTGTAGCCTAAGGTGGCCCCAACTTTTGCATCTTCACGTCCCAGGTTCCACGCTGCTGGAATTATATAGGCCTGTGCCACCGGACTGAACTTGGAGTTTTCTGACCAGCTTAGTGGTGAGAAATGGCGGTTCGAATCAGCGTTGTGTCCTGAGTCAAAGAGTTAATATGAGAGACCATGATTAACCCGGGCTTCTGGCTTCTGCATGGTATCAGGGAAGGGCAGAGTCTCTTCCTCTGGTGCTTGAGCCCCTGAACTTCTCAAGGATTCTCAAGGACTGCTTGTAACTTTGGCGACAGGGACCTTCTCAGGGAAATGGGGCAGAAGTATTATGCAGAGATGCAGTCCCTGCTGCAGAGGGAGGGAGGGAGGAGAGAGCATTTGTCTGGGTCCTGCCCTAGAAATGCTTCAAGTAATAAAATCAGGATGGCTTAAGAAATCCATTACCCCCCTGGGCCTCCCACGGCCCTGGAGGAGGAGGGGGAAGAGGCATGGGGACTATCCAGGTCTTGTGTCTCCAGACTCCTCACCTGAACTGCGGGGGTGAGGTGAAGTGATCCTGAGGCCCTACCAGCTCTGATCTCAAGCTGTCTACAGTACATCCTCGGTGGGGGGGGGGGGTTGTCAGAGATGCCAGAAAGTCAAGGGGGAAGGTTATAGACCGAGAGGAGCTGGGGGGGATAGAGGGAAGAGGCTGGCAGGAAGTGAGAAGCCCTTGGGGCTCCTAGACTAGCCCTGCCACTCACGTGGCTGTGACCCTGGGCCAGTTAGGTCCTGTGGGCCCTGGCTCCTACACTGGAGCATGGAGATGCTAACACACTGTGATGAAGGCAGGAGCTGGCTACAAACCATAGCATGTCAGACAAAGAGGCACTGAGGCTCAGCAGAGGGGTAATGCTCCTTTTCCTGCCAATGCAGAGGAAGAGGTTGGAGCGGGGTTGAAATGACCTGAAGGTAAACTGAGGAAAAAACAACGCCCCCCCCCTTTGCTGATGTGTTTGCCCTTCCTCCAAGAGTCAGAGGATTCTGGGACTGCCCATGGAGCCAACCCTCTTCTTCTGCATCTCTGGCTGAGGGGTCTTCACCAGGCAAGCAGGGAGCCAGGGAGGCTGGATACCACTCAGGTCCCCTCCCACCGGCACACGTGGGTCCTGGTGTATTAAGGTCCTCTTGAGGGACAGAAGCATAGACCGAAGATGTGTCATAAAAGGATTTCTTACATCAGCTGATGTCAATACAGTGCCAGCAGCTGCCTCTCGCCTGAGGGGCTGAGAACCCTGTGGTTGAAGCATCCTCAAGGCTTAGTAACTGGTGCCTCGGTAGTCCCAGTGTGGTGCCAGCAACCTAGAGGCTCCTGGAGAGCCACAGCCTTTAGTCCCCAATGGAAGGTGGGGATGTTGCTTCTGATGTGATTGAAAGAGTCCGAAGCAACAGGGTAACCTGAGAGGGAATGCCAGTCGAGCAAATCTTCCTCCACACCGTTTCAAAATGTGAACTCCTTCCTATAGAAGGTGCTACCTGCTTTTGGGGTGGGTCTCCCCACATTACCTGAGGCGATCAGGACAATGCTGCTGTCATGTTCCCTAACTCAGGCGATTCTAATTACACCGACTTGACAGTAAAACCAACCATCACACCTGGTCTTTCAGTTCTCCGAGGATTCCTCAACTTCTGTGGGACCTAAAACCCTTAACTGGTTGAGGAAGCTGGTATGAGGGGTTGGGGGAAGGGAGTCAGTCGTTTTCAGTGCTACTACAAAACACCTAACAAACACAACGCGATAGAGGGAGGGCTTATTTAGCTCACAGTTTGAGGACACAGAACTCCATGGACGCAGGAGCTTGAAGCAGATGGTTCCACAGCGTCCACGGTCAGGAACCAGGAGAGATGGATGTTAGTATATAGCCTACTATCTCCTTTTCATTCAGTCACGACTCCAGGTCATGGGATGTGCCAACCACATGGGCTAGTCTTCCTTGGTCTGTAAACCTTTCTAGAAACACTCCGACAGACCCACATAAAGGTGTGTTCTCATGGTGGTTCTAAGTCCCGTCAACTTCACCCTTTGTTCAACACTGGGGGTCTTGGTAAAACCAGGTGACAGAATCTCAGATCAAAAGAAGAAAGGACGAGGATGTAGAAAGAGAAACCTCCGGATAAAGAATATACTGGAAAGCCTAGATAGGCCCCAGTTCTTCCTTGCATCGCTTGTGCCTGGATCACATCTTGGCATGAGGCAAGGCCAAGGTGGAGAGGCACAGGGCTGGGGTCAGGGCAGCCGGCTCCCCTGGCAGGCTAGATTTATGATTTGGCTGAGCCGGGGAGAGACGGAGCCTGCAGCCATCCAGGCCGTGAAAAGCG
The DNA here is from genome assembly GCF_011064425.1 of Rattus rattus. NCBI lineage: Eukaryota > Metazoa > Chordata > Mammalia > Rodentia > Muridae > Rattus > Rattus rattus. The sequence continues at coordinate 20,351,366 of NC_046157.1, forward strand.
GCCCAGTGTTTCTTGGAGGAGCCTCGGTGCCAAAGGCGGGGGCATCCATCTGGCCTCTCTGTGTAGTACATTTGTCACCCTGGAGCTCAGGGCCTGGCTGGCCTCCCTTCTGCCTTCTAAAACTGTTAAGGCCAGCTCCCTCCTTCAGCAGCCCCTGGTATGCTGCAGCTCTATCAGGTACTGTGAATGGGCATGGGTCTGCTGCCTACCTTGGGACCCTTCATGATACCCATCCAAGCCTGTGTCTCCCTGGGCTTTAAAAGCTCAGCATGAGAGGGGTCAAGGCTTTCAGAGCCAGATAGTACTGTAGTTTCTCACTGCACCCTAGTTCTGCTATGACTAGAGGGAAAAAAAAAAGAATTGAAGTCTGCATATCTGACCTCATCATTTCAAAGAGGAGGGGACAGAGGGTTTGAAAAGATCGGCAAGCCACCCAGTTGTTGGGAGCATGGGAACTAGAACTGTGGTTTCCTGGCTGCCCAGCCAGATCTTCCCATAACTGGCTGCCTCTTGCTCATGGTCAACCCCTCTTGCCCATCTGAGCTGTGCCCATAAACTGTTTCACCATATTTTTTCTGAGAAGCTTCAGAACGGATCTGCCCATGGCCCAGGTTTGAGGTAAGCCTCTGTAGTCACCTTCTAGGGGGTTGGGGGGCACCTCTAGACTCAGACCCTTGGTTAGTGGCTGCTTTTCCCTCCCAGGACCTTTGTGTGAGGGGGGGTGTAGAGCTTCTGGCAGAATGCAGGACATTTCCTTTTCTCTGTTTTGGTCTCAGAAGCCTCATCTCTTGGAGCCATGGTCTGTCCATGTTGGCTCTATGTGTATGAACTTTCCCTGGGTTCTCTTTCCCAGCTCCTCTGGTCCTGTTTTGTGTCCTGTCTCTGCTTCTGGGCTTGGTGTCCTCTCCCCGGAGGTATAAACGCAGTGGCTTTGCTATTCTTAAATGCTTCACTTCCTAGAGCTGAGTCCTTATGTATCTGTCTGTTTCATATCCCACGTAGCCCAGGCTGACCTGGAGCTCCCTACATAGCTAAGGATGACTTTGGACTTCCTGATCCTCCTACCTCTAGCTCCCAGGCTGGGACTACAGATGTGTGAAATTGCCTGGTCTTAGGTGGTGATGGGGAAATTAGCCCAGGGCCTTGTGCGTGCTAGGCAACCATTCTACCGTCTGCTTATAGGCCTCCTTCCCACAGTAACAGTGACATGTGGGCTCCAGCATTTTCTAAGGCCAAACCTGCTGGGTTAATAGTAGCTTGACTCTTATTACACTTGACTGTCCTACGAACTAGATATATAAAAGTCTAGCCTTCTGTTTACTTGGTACAAACCAGGTCATCTGGGAGGAGGGAACCTCAACTAGGAAAACCCCTTCATCAGATTGGCCAGTAGGCAAACTCGTGGGGCATCTTCTTGATTGGTGATTGATGTGGGAGAATTCAGCCTGCTGTGGGCAGTGTCAAGACAGGTCGTCTTTCGTTGTGTAAAAAAAGCAGACTGGGCAAACCACGGGAGCAAGCTGGTGAACAGTGTTCCTCATGGGCGTTCCTGCTCTGACTTCCCTTCAAGATGAACTGTAAGCTGTAAGCTGAATTAAGCTCTTTTCCTCCCTCAAACTGCTTTTGGTCTTGGCCTTTACCACAGCAACAAAGCAAACTTGGACAGATTCCCACTCTCCCTATAGAACAGATGAGAGACTCAGCACCCTGTTCGAGATCATGCATTAAGTGTGCTGTGCTCATCCTGTCCAGTCGGCGAGCCCAGGCAGTTCCCTAGTGCAGGGATGTTGGGTCTTAGCTCATGACCATTAGACCTGGGCTGCACTGATGGTGGCGATCTGTCCTGGGACAGTCATCCCAATATCAAATGCCTCACCCCATGGCCTCCTCCTTGCCCATTCCCCCCTACAAATCCATCAACACAAACCAAACAGCACTGGGAAACAGATGAATCATGGGCAGCCGCCTGCTGCTTTCTAGGCTAAGAGGGACTAAGGAGATTTCTCTTATGGAGGCGAGCCTCCGCCATTCCCAAGGAGCACAGTTTTAGAGACGTAGATGGTGTTCTGGTCTTCTCCGGTGCTGGCCGTAATAAGAAGGTGGCTAATATCACAGGAGAATGTGGAAGCAAGGGCTAGATAGCTTTTCCTCCATGGTTCTCCCCAGGCTCAACCCCTTCAGCAGGCTTGTATATACAGCTGGAATCCTACTCTTCATTCTTTCCTGGGATTAGCAGGGCGGGGAGCCAGGTAAGTCAGGTGTAAGCCATGCTCCTCCCCTGGCCGAGGACACTTCTACAGAGAGAAGAGGCATCTGGCTCTGGGGAGAGCAGGCACTGAGACCCTTCTGGACTGACCCAGGCTGGGCACCAGGCAAGGGGCGGTGTATGTAAAATGCAAACAGAAAAGGACCCAGCTGGAGCATGGAAAATCTGCACTGTGGGGTTTTTGGAAAATGCTGCTTCTTCCAAGCCGTTCCCTGAGAATGTTCAGCAGAGGGGGCTGGCTGCTGCCAACATCTGCTGTCGGGGAGACAGGAACAAACCAGTGGCATTGTCACCCTCAGGTGGGGCAGGAGGGGTAGGGGGAAGGCACATCGAGTCATCTTCTTGTTCTAGAGTCTGGGTATCTAAGGGAGTCTGTCACTGGACTCAAAACCAGCAGAGAGGTTTGGGATGGAGATTAGAGCGGGGCCACAGACTTTTCATCTTCTTTAGTACATAAAGAGAAAAGACACAGACAGACACACAGACACACACGCACACGTACACACACATGCACAGACATAGACAGACACAGACACACACAGAAATGCAGATACACATGCACAGGCACACGGGCACAGATACAGACATGGCCCTGGTCTCTCCGCCTGTGTGTTCTATCTCTGCTTCCTGGTGCAGCTAAAATTGCTGCCTTTTCTGAGACGAGCAAACCACTCCAGGAGGATAAGACATCTTGAACCACCCCCCGGGCTGCCTTTGAGGAAACACGGGAGCAGAGACCAGCCCTTGGTGAGGTGGCCCAGGGCCTGGCCAGCTGGGAGACCAGCCCAGGAGCTGGCGACTGGTGTGCCACCATTGCGATTTGAGAGCTGTTCGCAGCGCTTTTGTGTAGCACTGGGAGCGCGGCCGGGCAGTGCGAGAGACAATTGAAGCTGTTCAGGGCTGGCTCCAGCACTGCGTCTTGCTTTCCCCGGGGCTGGACTTATCCACTCAGATCTGCCAGGCAGGATGGAGATGTTTTTTTGCTGATCCCACTTGAGTGCAGTAACCTGGATCGATTTTACAGGCAAATGTTTTCCCTCTGATCAGCAGACCCGTCCTACCTCCCCTGGGCTGAGGCACATTGGCCGGCCCTGAGGCTCAGTCCCTCATCTGCTGCTCTCTGGGACCTGGAGGGCCTTAGGTGGTCACAGCCCTGGTCTGTCTCTAGGTTTGAGCTGGGCTCTGAGCTCTGCCTCTGGGGAGTGGGTGGCCATCCAGCCTGGCGTGCCCAGGAGTTTATCTCCTGTCTGTTGGGTCTTTTCCCCCACACCAAGCCCAAACCACTTGTGGGGAGCACTGGCACAGAAGGTGTCTCTTTCTGCACTTGTTGGCTGTGCCAACCTGAATCACACAGACAGTCTCTGAGGCGTCATCTACAGAGAGTACTCCATGACTTGGCTTTGTGCTGAGCAAATGGGGGAACCCTAGGGAAGACAGCTCTCATGGGGTGAGGAGGTAGGATGCTGTGGTGGGTGGGGTCCGCAGCTAGTTCTCTCAGGAGGGGAAGTTTCTTACACTTCTCACTTCCGGGTTGCATATAGACATATCTAAAATGTGTAGAGGGGCATGGGGAGATGGCTCAGCAGTTAGGAGCTAAGACTGCTATCCTGGAGGACCTGGTTTGGGTCCTAGCACCTACACGACAGCTTACAACTGTCAGTAGCTTCAGTTCTGCATGGATCAGATAGGCATGTGGTCCTCATACATATATGAAGGCAGAACAGGCATACACACAAAGCAACTACATCTAAAAAGCACAGGGATGGATGGTAGCATAAGCATGCCCAGTTTCACAATGCTCTTAGGTTTTGGAGTCAACATGGCCGGCCCTTTCCAACAAAGCAGTTCTGGTTGAAAGGCTGGAGGGCAGGATGAGAGTTAGTACTGTCCCAGGCTGTGGCTCTCTACCCTCCACCATGACATCACCACCCCGAAGAAGCCATTGAGAAGGTTTCTGTCCTTCTGCTCGCTTCCTTGGGAAGCCCTGACCCCCAGGCTTCTTTCTGCTTCTCTGGAGGGTTGAGGTGTTTTGGGGCTGCAGGAACAGGCATCAAAATAATCTTTATTTTTTTTTTTCTAACCACGATAAATCCCATCTGAAACGTATATAAAATAATGCAAGATGTGACTGGGAGGGGCACTACAGCTTGGGGACTTTGGCCATTTTATCAGCTGTGCCTCTATCCCCATCCTTGGACCAATGGCTGTTTCCAGGTTGGGCTGCCTCTAGACAGACAGAAGTCTCAGTGTTGCTCTGCTGAGGGGCTTGGGCTTCCTGTATCTTTCCACGGCTCTCCCGCCTTTCACCTTCACGGTGCCAGGAGGATGAGCTGTCTAGTTTTCCATGTGTGCCTGTGACCCTGCCTTCTCTCGTGAGCATCCAGGCTTTGCTGTGTTACTGGCAGTTTCATATGATGAGTGTTTTAGACAAGATAACCTCATAGGTCCCACTGGGAACAGTTCCAACTTTCCAGAGTATTGTTGAGGGGTCAGAGCTGAAGTGGACCTTGACCCCATTCTCAATGTATCTCAATCTTCCTGTCTGAGAATCCGAGGTAAGACTGGAGGGCCGTGATTCTGACTCCTCTGAGGACTCTTCCTTTGCCGCTCAGCACTGACAGGGGAGAGATGTTTGGGCAGGGCTTCCCAAAACCGCAGCTAAGATTTGGGGTGGGAGAGGAACATCTTGTGCTTGTAGGAGATCTAACAATATCCCCAGCCTCTGTCTACTAAATGCCGGTAACATCTTGGTTTGTAGCAACCAAATTGACTCTAGATATCCCTTGAAGGAAAAAGCACCCCTAGATGAGAATGATGGGTCCACCTTAGCCCTGCTACAGGACACCTATTTTCACTTCCTACGTCCTTGGATCCTATGACACTGGGTCTATCAGAGACAGGAGAAGCATGGTATCTCTGACTTAGGAGAGCAGACATCTGGGTTCTGGGCTTTCGGGATTTTTGTCATGGTCTTACATCGTGTAGGCTGAAGAGTTAGTTCTAATCCTTCCCATGGTTACTAAGCTACAGACTTCCAAGTGTAAATGTGGAGAGGAGGCTTCGGGTGCTGGCTGAGCCCTGTGAGGTGTGAAGTCTGGTAAGGAAATCCCACTGAAGGCGACCACTGTTCCTGCCTGACACTTCTAGAAGCAAAGTGCCAAGATCAGAGCGGGTACAGAGCTGTAGAGATGGTGTGTAGCCCTGCCTGCACAGCTGGCTGAGCGAGCCAACATCCTGTTATGCACCGATAAAGAAGCAAACCCAACTGAGCCAGACGGGGAGGCACACGCCTGGAGTGTTAGCATGTGGGAGGTGGAGATGGCAGAGTTGGGAGTTCAAGTCTAGCATTGGCTACATAGCAGGTTCGAGGCTAGCTTTGGCTACAAGAGACCCTGTTTCAGAAAGCACAAACAAGTAAAAAGAAGAGGAAGAGGAGGAAGGCGGTGGAAAAGGGAGAAGGACAGGAGGAGGGTGAGATGACAATCGCCAGTTGAGGGTTTTCTGTGCTTTCCTGGGATGAGGATACATAAGCCAGGGCCAAAGCAACCTCTTGACTTGGCCTCCATGGAGTCGTATCAGGTGCTCTAATCCAAGGCACAGGAAGCAGTGTGGTACGTGTGCACACGCACGTGTATAAGCATAGCTCCGGCTCACTGTGAAAAGGTTGGATTGTTTTGCTTATTTGGCAATGATTTGAGAGGCAGGAAGAGAAGGTAGCTCAGGGGTGCTTTTCCCTCGCTCTTTGGAAGGCAGGTGCCTCTCTTTTTCATGCCCCCCATTTCCTGTGCTAAAATGTGTCTCTATGGCTGAAAGGCTAAAGCTCCCCTTAGCCCAGAGGAAGGACTCACTGGCAACTCCATATTGCAGAAAACTTATGGCCAGATTCTGATTTATGGGATGGAGCTGAGAGGTGCTTCAGGAGCTACAAAGAAGCAAATGGCCTGCTAATCAGCCTACTGGGCGTTGTGGTGCCAGTCGTTAGGTCCTCTCCAGGCACATTTGATTGCCATGATGCCAGACTGGCAGGAGTTTACATCCCCTAAACAAACAACTGTTAAAGAGCAGAGGACTGGAGGTGGTGGGACAGGGCCACAGGGAGTCTACTCAACCCAGAGAGCACCGCATACTGTGCTTACAGCCCGGGTCTTCATGGCCTGTGCCCAACCGCATAGAATCTTAGCGGCAATTTCAGGGCCTCTGCCTCTCCTTTCTCTGGCTTTCTCCTCACTCAATGAGCTGGTTTTCTCTGGACAGCTTGACGGGAATCGGAACAGAGCGAAATCTCACCAGATGGATAGCTGTAGGGTGAGGATATGTTGAGATTTGCAAATCCCTGGCCTAGGGGCAGAGCTGGCTTCCACCTGTGCTGTGAGTAGTTTGGGCCTGGTTCTTAAATCTTCTTGAACTAGTGTGAGGCTTGTTCAAGGATCAAGAGGTTTTCTTGAGGCCCAGAGTGTTCCCACAGAGGGTAGAGCCCAGACACAGGACCAGGAAGTTGTCCTCCCCCCCCCCCAACCTCCCTGTCTCCACTGTCCTCCTCCTCCCTAGGCTCTAGTGGCTGGTCCAGAGCACACCCAGGTTCCAAGACAGGACAATGCCTCTGCAGGCACAGTGCAGCCCTGTGTGTGGTCCTTCTTCTCCTAACTGAGCATGGAGGACAACAGCAGCAGACCCACACACACCATGTCCTTCCTGGCACCAACAAGACAGGTCTGTGTGGTTTCCGGGAAGGAGGGGAAGAATGAAGTCTTCCGTCTGAAACTAGGTGGGCCAGAGGAGCCATGATGTGGCACTCAGAGTGTTCTGGTCAAATGTAAAAGGGTTTCTTCCTTGAACTGGAACAGTGGCCTACGGCTGAAAGATCCACAGGTCTGATTCCTCTTAGGAGGTACTGAGGTACGGCCTGTTTCCCAGGGAGCAGCGAGCGTGCTGAGTTCATCGGTGAAGTCATTTCTTTCTCCTCTTCGCACTGAGTGCTTGCCAGCCCCATGATGGGTGATGTTGTCTCCAATTTCTTGGAGCTCATGGGCACTGAAGAGGAGGACAGAGCCCGGGTGAGACAAGGGAGCCCTTATGAACCCAGATAAGATAAAAGAGAGAAGTTGGTTTTCAGGGCCTTCTCCAAATTGAGCTTTCTGGGCCCTACCCCAAGGCCTTCAGGAGACAACAGATGTTTGGGGGAGGGCGAGTCGCAGCTGGAAGCAACATTGCCCCTGGCTCCCAAGTGCTGTAGAGACTTGCTAATCTCTGCCCTACTGCCCTGATTCTTAACTCTAGACTAATTGCTTTTCATAATCTAACTGCCCCCACCCTATCTTCCTTTTCTACTGCTTAACTTTGGGTCAAACCTCTCCTCAGGGTCCTTTAGGATCTGAGACCCTATGGGTAGTTGACTTTCACGTGTGTTCATCCTTGGCTCTCAGACTCATCCTGCACTATGGTTTCATGCTAGATCCCGAAGCTACAACATCCCTTTTGCTAGGGAAAGAGGCTACCAGAGCCTGGCTCTGCCTAAGGGCCCCATCACTTCAGCTCTTTGCATATAAAATGAGGAATTCTATAAAGCAGCTGGTCTCACAGAAAGGACCATGGAGCAGCAGCAGCAGCATTTGTTAGAGAGTTCAGGATCAACATGCCTGTACTCCTAGACCTTGAGACAGGAGGATTGCCCCAAGTTGGAAGCTACCTTACAATAACATAGAAAAATCCTATTTTTATATATATGTATTTTATATATATGTATTTATATATATATGTATATATATGCACATGTGTGTAAATAAATATATAATAAAACAATATATTTACTATATAAATACATATAATACTATAGATATAGATGATATTGATATATACAGGCTGAGGACCCAGCAAACAAGTTGCCATATCCCTCTAGTGATGCAGATGCATCTGGGGCTGGACGGCTTGCTTGCTACTCTAGGTCACCCCCAGGATCCTATACAATTTTGGTTCCAACTAAACTCCCTCTCATCTTCCTCCAGCCTGTAACTCTCAGAAGTCCTGTGAGTGCATCCCAGACCACTGACAAGTTATCTTAAGAGATTCCTTAACGTCTCAAAATCTCACACAAAAGCCCCACCATGCTCTTCTTTCCCATATCTCCCACCCTCTCAGTTCCCCAAGGCTGGGCCTGCTCCCTCTTTACCCTCCCACACTTACGTTTTCTGTGAGACCATCCACATTCTCGTGGAAAATGCCACAAAGTTTGGGGGTAAATGACAAACTGCTTCTGTAGAAGGTGAAGAGAACACAGGGGTTAACCTCCGCTGAGAGACCTTCCTGACCTTTCTCAGGAGTCAGACTGGTTTATATCCTTTGCAGTCTTTTTCTGGAGGAGGCTGCTGAGGTGTCCCCACAATAGGATGGGGCATTGGGGGTATCTAGCTCTTACAGCCACCAGAGAATTGTGTAGCCTCGCAGGGTGCTCTAGTGTAAACACTCCTGCCCTTTCAGCGCCTCTGGTACGAGCTGGTCAGGGATTTTCATCCTGCTCCACCTGGGTCCCCAGAGGAACAGAATGCCCTAACATCTCTCTCCTGCTGCTGGCATTTAGCCCGTTGCTGGGTTAATTCAAGCAATACTAATAACCGGTTTGCAGGGAGGAGACCTCTTGCAGACCCTTAAATCCTGCTCTCTAGGGCACTGATAACAGACTAAGAATCCTGTCTGGCCCCCTGCAGCCTTTCAAACAGTGTGTTCAAGTCTGTGTGGCTGGATTCTGCAACAACACCAAAAGAAACAGCATGTGTGTATCCTCTGATACGGGCATCCAGGAGGAGGGCTGGGGCTATGGTTTCAGTGTTTATCGCCTGCCCCCAGGGCTTCCCTTTCCCGAGTCTCCCGTCCCTTTCCTCCTCTGTTAGATGGAGGGCGTCAGTCTCCCGCAGGTCGTCAAATGCCGGCCCATCTGGATCTATCAGATCAGGCTCCCCATTCCTTTTTGGCTGCCTCTGTGAGGGCCTGGGCCCAGTGGAGACCTCTCCGGGCCTCTGTGCGGTCTCCAAGGTGCCTGGAAGAAATGCAGTGAGAGAAAACAGTCTCCCTGCCCCTCCCCCACCACACTCTTCTTGCCCACGTCTCCCACCCACTCAGCAGCTCCTTGAGGTCTGGCCTGCTCCCTCTTTGCCCTCCCAAACTCATGTTTTATGCAAGAACATCGCCATTCTCATGGAAAGTGCTACAAAGTTTGGGAAAGAATGTCAGACCACTTTTGAAGAGGGTGGAGCGAATGCAGGGTTATAGGGTTAACCATAGCTGAGAGATTTCCCTGGCTGAGTGGATGGTGTGTGTGTGTGTGTGTGTGTGTGTGTGTGTGTGTGTGTGTCTGGGTGCGTCTCTGTATCTGTCTGTCTGGGTCTGTATGTCTGTATCTTTCTGTGTGTATTCCAACACTTAAGACTCCAACATTCCTCACACCCCTCTGGAGCCCGCCTCAATTCCATTGACCTTCTTGCCTTGTCTCCCTCCAGGAGACACCAGAAGGGGCTGTTGATTTTTATTTTATTTTGTTTTCAAATATTAGAAGAAAAAACGAAAATATAAGTGAGACTCGGTCTGGAATTTTTTTTTTACAAGCTTGTGTATCCCTATGTTTCTGAAACATAAACGTGGCAGGATATCATTTATTTAAAACCTGGAGTTGTTGGACGTGCTCAAATTGCACACTACAGGATGCTCCACTAGTAACTGCTAGTTTCGTGTGAAAGTACCTGTTCTTTCAGAAGTGGGGCAGCCCCTTCCGTCCAACAGTTTGTGAGAAGCGGGCAAAACCTTGAAGAGAAAAATCTGTCTGCAGCACACTTGGTGTGAGACAAAAGACGGCCTTCTGTTTCCTGGTGAAGACAGACAAGTGCTCATTGTTAGAACGGGGGTGGGGGGGGATTGTGAGAAGGGCGGAGGAGGAAAGCCCTCAGATCTCAGTGCACACACAAGCTGCTCCCTGGAACTCCACGGGTCAGCCTTGCTCTCTCAGCCCTCACCTGGACTCCTCTCTGAGTCTTCCTTTCTTGTCCTGTACGTTTGTCTACACTGGGGCAGGCTCTGTTCTCCTCTCACGTGCTAATGTGTTCCTTGATTCGTAGTGTGGTTTTCCAAATGTGAGCTGTGACTTTCACATGTAGTAGGGGACTGAGGATACAGAACAAATCCTTAGTCATGTGACCACCATGGGAACGGATCAGCTTGAGAGACCGCCTCCCTACCCCCACCCCCCAGCTTTCTCTGGACCCAAACCACTGTTTGCAGCTTTGAAATGCTAGACATCTGGACCCTATGGGAGGGCGACCTGCCAAATGCCATCATCCCCCCTCCCTATCCCCTCTCCCTGTCCACGGATGTCCAATCCCTAATCCAGAACTTTCACAAGAAATTTCAAGGGCTAAGGACAAAATTTCCCCATATTTTTTCATTGAAGTAATCATTTTGTTTTCTTCTATATTTATGAGTGGAAATGTACTAGGATTCCCAGGAACAATCGATTTTTTTCCCCTCTGTAGGTCGTTTAGAAAGGAATGTCAAACAAGTTGCATCCTTATAGGTCTGAGAGAAGATTGATGGAGCTTGTCGGCTTTTAAATCTTGTGGCATGCTTTTTGGAAATAGTTTGGGCTCATTAAAGCATTCTATTCTAAGCACTACATCCATTCTAAAAAGTTTTAGAGTCCAGGATTGTAATCGAAATCATATATTTCAAAGAAGTCTTTGGGACCAAACAGGAGGAAATTATACCTACATTTTTTTTCTCCCTTCTGTATTTTTCCTAGGCCTGCCTTCACATTCCCAGCCTTGTCCCCGGGGAATTGTGTGCTGGGCAAATTTAGAATAAAATTTACTTTGCACTCTCCTCCTCAGTGGCTTCCTTTGTCGTTATTCTTGAAGGAAAACGCGTGTGATGTGCCTAGAATCCTTCCATAGGTTTCCGTTGGACGAGATGCCCGAGAGCTGCAGAGAAAAGAGAACAATCCTAGCCCAAACCAACCACGGACAGACACCAAGAAGTCCTTAGGCAGGCAGCTCCTGACTGACCAAAATGGAGGAAATAAAGACAAGTTGAGACCCTTCTAGAGATGATTCTACGTAGGGCCACACAGTGGGAGTCAGGAGAGGGCTTCTATGCACTTTGTCTTCGGCAGCTCCAGGGATGGGGAGGCGAGCGCATTGGGGTAGGGGATCCTCTCTGAACCTTTGGACCAGCCTACAGCCTCCATCCAACCCTGGGGATTGATCCTACAGGAATGGGTTTATAGGGCCACTTGGGAGAGTCAGTAACAGGAGAAGAAAACCCTCAGGCAGTGTGTGTACGAGGAAGAGGGCTGCCTGGCTCAGCCCTGCCCGCTGTTTATTTGGTGCTTTGCACTGCAGGCCAGTCTATGAAGCTGGTGAATTAATTTCCCACCAAAGCCAAACTGGGAGCGACCTGTCCTCTGTCCTTCCTTCTCTCCCTTCCTTGCCTCCACAGCAAATAACAGGAAGCCAAAAGAGCAGTTTATTTTGCAATTACTAGTGTTGGGCTCAGTGGATGGGCAACAGCTCCAGTCTGACTCCATGGTTTGCGTAGCATCGGGAGCCTCCAGGCTTTCGCAGTAGGTGACGCTTGGAGAGCACCTCCTTACCTCACCAATGATTGCTGTGAAAGGCTCTCAAGCTAAATCGCACACCTCTAACCTCCAGCACAACACAACCATGCATGCTGTTGTTCTGGAAGCTCACCGAAGCCCCAGTTCGCAGTCCCCGCATGCGCATGCGCTGCAGCAGCGGTACCTAAAAAAAAAAGTCTAAAAGGTTCCCTTCATGGGCCACAACCACAGGCTTCGGCCCACCATACATGCAGGGTTTGGCGCTTCCTCAGGAGCACTCAAGGATGGGGCTGTTCACCCCAAAGAATTCCATGGAGAGGGGACCATACTGACTACTGACGACACAGGTGACTGACTGCTGCTAACACTTGGATTTAGTTTTTCATTTCTGAGCTTTGAAATATTGCCAGAAAGCCACCTAAAGTAGGTGATTGGGGGGGGGGTTAATGGAGTATGTATGGCGTTAGCCCTCCTTTCACCCCTGCCCTGGTCAAGTCAGGAGAGAGTTCTGGTGGCTGGTTCTAGAAGTTTCTCTGGGACCCCATCTCCATCTCCTCCCACCCCAAGGTTGCTAGACCTCCTGGGTGTCTTTTCAGGTTGGTTTGTTTACCCTGCTGCTGTGTTGTGCTGCAGAGGAGGCAAAGCCTCAGAATCCACAGCTCGGAACAGCGCGCACCACAGCACACTGGCAACAGAAAAGCTTCAAGTTAGACCAAGGAAAGAGTTTCTAGCATTTAAAAGGACTAGAAATTGATGACCTAGAGAGAGAAAGAAAAAAAGGAGAAAAGCCACCATATCTTTGAGGTGGTTCAGGTGTGGTTTAATGGAGGTGGGGGTAAAGGAAGGCCTCTAAAAGACTGTCCAGGGCCAGCCTCTGGTTTCTTGCAGCTAAGTGGTCTGTAATTGCTGTAATTGATGGATGGGGGGTGGAGATCCATGGTCACTTCATCCTGCAGCGGCTCTGCCTTGCCAGCCTTGGCCTGCCTGGGTCTGGGTCCCCTCCATCCATGCTCTCACTCCTGAAGCCTTTAATCCTGCCTGAGCCGCTCAGAGAGAGTGATTCTCCAGAGAGAGAATGACCGGCTGGTGGACAGGCCTGGGATCTGAGCCCACCCCATTCCCGGGTGACCAGGGCAGCCGAACAAACACAGTCTGGCCCCAGTCCCAAGAGACACCAGGCAAGGTGCCTGGAGGAAATGGGGCAGTGGAATAAGAAGAAACTGAATGGTCTCCCCGCTTTCTTTCCATTCAGTGCGTGGTTTCCATGGGGTTCCAAGTGTGTTTATGGGCAGGAGACCTGGGGGTGGGGGGGTTGGGGGTTCTGGAGATCTAGGCTACAAGGAGACAAGAAAGGCAAGGCTGGGGAGGGGAGGGAGAAGCCTGGAGCACTTGGAGGAAAAAAAAAAAAAAACAAATAAAAAGTTGGCCGTTGAACGCTTTTTGCTAACCATAGTCAATTCTTAATTACCCCCGTAATGGGAGGCAGCAGAGGCAAGAATGATTCAAAGCACCAAATAATCCCAAACCATTTAAATGACACGATTTTTAAAAGAGAGAGAAGGAGGCTTTCCTTCCTAATGATGTCTGGCTCAGGCTCATGTTCAATGAGGGAAGTATTAACAGTGAGCTCCCTGGGGATCAGGGCTTATTTAACGTGTTTATAAATTATTTAGGGTTCACATTTCCTGATTTTGTGAACGGGTGCTGGGAGGGAGGCTGCTAGAGACTGGGTACTCCCCGGAGGAAGTCCCTGAGAGGGAGGTAGAAGGGATACAGAAGTGTGAGACAAACCAGTGTTGCTGTGGGGAGGGGCAGGGGGTCCCGACCTGCACCCTCAAACCTATAACTAGAAGAAGGTACGATGTCTGCTCTAAGGCTGGTTCCCAGTTTCTCCTGACTTAAGTGTACTCGAGACCTCTGCAGCAGTGTCCCTGCCTCCACACCTGTCACTCCAGCCATACCCCTGATGTGACCCGCCACACTCGATGGCTCAGACGAAGCCTGAAACCAGGCTTGTGGCTTGAGTTCCTCTATCTGTTTGTGTCACACTGGATCCTGGCTGCCACCCAAGTCCGTTTCTTGCCTGCTCCTGCAATGTAACTTCTGCAGCGTCTCCTGGCGACAGCCAAGATTCTGTGATTTCCAGTGGCTCCCTGCTCACCGCACCCTGGCTGTGAGCCTCCCATGGCTTAGAACAAATTCTGGCGTGTGATGCCCAAGGTTTTCCCGTCTCCTTTTTAGTCCAGATGCCTCTAGAGCCCCCACCCCAGACACCGTCTGTCTGCGGAGTGTGTTGTCCAGGGGTTAGCTGAGAAGTATGGAGACTTCCTTTGGCAAAGGTATCTCAGCTTGGATCTGACTCGCATGGTCAGCCAGGTGTAGGGCACAAACCTGTCATCCCGGCAGAAGGGCTGTGGATTCAAGGTCAGCCTGCCTTAAAGCCACAATGATAATAATCACGATAGCGATAATTTGATGACTCATCATACAGCATGGGTGAATCCTTTCAAAAGGTATTTTAAATTTTTATGAGCGTAGGTGTGCATGTATGTGTATGTATGTGAGTGTTCGACACATGTGTGTGGCCACACACAGAGGCCAGAGGAGGGCGCTGGATCGCCTGGAACTGGGATTGCAGGCAGCTGTGAGTATCCTCATGTGGGTGCTGGGAACTGAACCTGGGTCCACGAGTAGAGCGGTTGTGTACTCTCAACCACTGGATCAGCTCTCCAGCGCCAATCTTAGTTTTTATTTTGTATGTTTATAAGTGTTCTGCCTGCGTGTATGTTCTATGCACCTCATGCATGCAGCGCCCACAGAGTCCCCTGGAACTGGTGTCACAGATGATCACAGGGTACCACCATATGATCCTGGTACCCAAACTTGGGCTCTCTGCAAAAGCAATTAAGTGCTTTTAACTCTGAGCCATCTCCCCAGCTCCAACACGGGTTAATCTTGAGGACATGATGCAGAGTGAAATAGTCCAGTCCAGTGATTCCACTGGTATGCAGTACTTGGACGAGACACAATCAGAGACAGAAATAGAAGGCTGCTTCTCGGAGCGGTGGAAGTGGAGTTTGGAGTGACTGCTTCATGGGTGTAGGGGTGCAGCTAGAGAAGATGAAAATGTCCGGAGATGGATGGTCATCACCATCCTAGCTTCCTGAATGTGCTTAATGCAAACTGCTCAGGCGAAGAGCAAAACTGGTCGGTTTTGTGTTCTGTACATCTTACCACAATAAAAACAATAACAGTAGCCTGGGCCATTGCCCGGCTTCTGGGAAGAACATGGAAATGATGGGCCTTGGCCTTGAAGCTATGCAGAGAAAGTGGCTTGCAGCTGCCTCTGCCTAGCACAGAGACCACACACTCACGATCAGGGAGGGCATCCACAGGCCCTGAGGACCTCACCATAGGAAGCATCTCCGGGCTTGAGATGGGCTTCGAGTCATGAGTCAAAGATCGGCCAAGGAAGGAAGTGGGGTGGGACCGCTGGGGAGCTAACAAAGTGGGTTAACATAAGGACCTGAGTTCAGATTCCCAGAACCCATGTAAAGCTGTAATCCTTGGGTGAGATGGGAGTCAGAGACAGGAGGATGAATTTCTGGTCGGTGGCCAGAGGCCCCCTAGCCTGGTGTGGACAGCAGTAAGCAACAAGGAGATTTGCTCCCAAATAAGGTAGGAGGCTAGGATCAATCCCGAGCTTGTCCTCCGACCTCAACATGCTGTAAATGCAAAAATAACAAGTTCAAAACAGTAGGGCAGACCTGGCCCCCATCAGAGACAGCCCTGGAAACCCACCCGGCAGGCTCTATCTAGTGAGACTGCAGACACGGACCACAGAGCCCCACATCCCTGACCACCCCTTATGGCTGCCACCCTCTAATGCTTCCACAGCATCCCTGAACCTAATCCTCTATTTAGCTTACACCAGCTCTGGGGGTTCCAAGTTCCAGGTAAGGTAGCTACCTGCTGTGTAAATAGCACTTGCTTTCCTCTGTGCTAATGCTGCCTTTTGCCTGCTTCTGGGACTGCCTCCTCCCCTCCCCCACGCCCCTTGCTCGGATTGCTGGCACTCGGAGGTCAAACGAACAGGTCCCTCAGCCACAGCTTCAGTGGAAAGAGTCACAGTTGGGACATCTCCCTCATATGTCCTTCCTCAATGGGATCAAGATCCTCACTCTTTCCCCAGAAAAACAATGTCATAAAGGAAGAACAGTCTGGAAAGATCCAGATGCGATGTGTCTCATAGCTTCTGGCTACCTGGCTGGTCAGTTTGGGGAATCCAGTAGGTGCACCCAGAGCTTTCACAGGGACACTCTGGACTCTTACTTAGACTCCATTTATTTTCCCCTAAATGTGCGACCTCACACACGCAGGGTACTGTGAAGCTGACACTGGTTTGGGGTGGGTGGGGAAGGGGGTTCTTTGTTTACCACATACAACAGCTGAGTGACCTTTCATGATTTGGAAGGTTTTGATATCACGCTTGCATATACTACCGGACCCTGCTGGGTCTTTCCTCCATTCAAAATAGGCTAATTTATTATTTCCTTCTTTAGAGGATAAAA
This sequence comes from Rattus rattus, assembly GCF_011064425.1. Classification (NCBI taxonomy): domain Eukaryota; kingdom Metazoa; phylum Chordata; class Mammalia; order Rodentia; family Muridae; genus Rattus; species Rattus rattus. The sequence goes on from NC_046157.1 coordinate 20,367,798, forward strand.
AGCCATGGGAGGGGGCTCACTTGCCACAGCACATATGTGGGGGTTGTTGTGTTTTATTAAAAAAGGAAAAGGAAAAGAAAAGCCAGGGATATGTTTGGTAGAGGCACAGTATGATGCCGGGGTAGGGGGTGCCTCTGTGGGCCCATGCTGAGGCATCCCGCCCCCCTGAGGTACCAGCCACACGATGGTATAATATAGGATTGAAGAATAGAGTTTATTTAGGGCATGAAGAGGGAAGTTGAGGGGGGTAGGAGAGAGAGAGAGAGAGAGAGAGAGAGAGAGAGAGAGAGAGAAAGTAGAGGAGGAGTAGAAGCCAGCCATGAGCACATAGAGAGAGAAGGGGGAGGGAGAAGAGGGTAAGGGAGCAAGAGTAAGAGGAGGAGAGAAGAAAGCAAGAGAGAGAGGAGGGGGCAAGCAGCCCCTTTTAGAGTGAGTCAGGCATACCTGGCTGTTGCCAGGTAACTGTGGGGCGGAGCCTAGACTAAATGCCAACAGTGGTCAAAGGACAATTTGAAAAGGCTGCTTGGGGCTGGGGATTTAGCTCAGCGGTAGAGCGCTTACCTAGGAAGCGCAAGGCCCTGGGTTCGATCCCCAGCTCCAAAAAAACCAAAAAAAAAAAAAAAAAAAGGCTGCTTCTTCCCTTCCAGTATATGGGTCCTAGGATCTGAACTCCGGTCCTCAGGCTTGGTAGCAAGCACCTTTCCCCACTGAGCCATCTCATTGACCCCAGTGTATGGCTTTGGGTCTGATATTTCTTCCTGGTGGGCTTGTCCTACTTGGTCCTCAGAGTGATACGATATCATGCCCTAAAGTTATAGCTCACTGGGTGAAGTGAGTCCTGGGGGTGTTTGAGGTCACACGGAATGGTGGTTACAGAGCATTGCAGAGCTCAGAACAAATCAGCAGGTGTCAGGAGCTGCAAGAAATAACCACCTTACTCACCTTACTTACCCCACTCCATTCAGCTAATCAGAGCACACATTCATTGAGCACCCTAAGTGCTAAAGATAATGTGTCCCTGTAGGAACTTTGCTCCTCTGGCCTCTGTCCTGCAGAGGGTGTGGCAGGGATCTCCCCATCCTACCTAGCTGTCCCATGATGCCTTTGGCCTTTCCAGGAGATTCACAACGCTGATACGAGTGACCAGTTTCTGGTCGAGCTAGCCTCCTTCCATTTTACCTATGCAGCTGTTAGGTGTCCCCATAGGGAGTGACATATCTTTGACCCAGGGGCCACAAGCATACATTAAACATCAAGCTGTGTCACAACAGGCTTCTCCAGCGCCCCCCACCCCCAATCGATTTTCTTCCTTTCTGAACGTGCTTAGGATGCCACGCCGGTCCCCAGCCCTGTGCCCTGCCTCTCCAGCCAGCCTGTGTGCATTCAGCTGCTGGCACCCCTTTGCCAGCTGAGTGAGCGCTTCTTTTCAGGGGCATCGGAGTGCACACGGATTCCCAAGCCATGATCTCATCCGTGTGTGGGAGGCCAAGCACGTCCACCCCTCCGACCCACACCCAGGAGGCCTAGAGGGCTGGTTTGGGTCTGGTTCAGGGGATTGTTCTTTGGGGTCTTCCCCTCTACCTGTAGCTCTGGTTCCTGCAAACTCACCTATGACCAGACTGTGGGTTGGTTCCTCATCTGCCATTACTCTACCTGAATCAAAGTCCTAAGGCCACGGGGTGGCTGGACAGCCCCTCCGGCCTATTCGATTACCTCCAGCATTCCTTTCTGAGTGCCAACCCTACAGCTTTCCAAAGAGGGCGATGGATTGGAACCATCTGGAGGGATTCTGAGAGTGCAGGCTGCTGGGCTCTGTGCCAGACCTGAGGCATCAGAATCTGGTGGGGGAGGGGTCTGCATTTTAATGAGCTCTCCCAAGTGATCACCTTGGAGCCTTAACGTTTGAGACGGGGTGATTGTCATTGTTAATTTAATGTGTCATCTAGGCTGGGCCACAGTGCCTAGGTATTTTGATGTTTCTGTGAAGGTGTTTTTATTCTGATGAGATTTAACATTTAAATGGTAGGAACGGGAGAGGCTGCTTTGCCTGCTCAGTGCTTCCTACCCTAGTCCTGGCTTTTCTCTGGGTGGAGGGGGCCAAGCTCATCACAGAACAAGACTTAATTTTAGGACCATCAGACTTTGCAAGTACAAATATAACATGTAAGAAAGAGAGAAAGAAAGAAAGAAAGAAAGAAAGAAGGAAAGAAAGAAAGAGGGAAAGAAAGGCAGACAGACAGAAAGACAGACAGGAAGGAAGGAAGAAAGAAGAAAGAAAGAAAGAAAGAAAGAAAGAAAGAAAGAAAGAAAGAAAGAGGGAAAGAAAGGCAGACAGACAGGAAGGAAGGAAGAAAGAAAGAAAGAAAGAAAGAAAGAAAGAAAGAAAGAAAGAAAGGAGGGAGGGAAGGGAGGAAAGGAAGGAAGAAAGGAAAAGAAAAGGAAAAAAGAAAAAGGCAGACAGAAAGACAGACAGAAAGGAAGAAAGAAAAGAAGAAAGGAGGGAAGGAAGGAAAGGAAGGAAGAAAGAAGGTAAAGGAAAGAAAGAAAGAGAAAGGCAGATAGAAAGACAGAAAGGAAGAAAGGAAGGAAGAAAGGAAAGGAAGGAAGAAAGAAAAGAGAAAGAAAGAAAGAAAAGCAGACAGAAAGACAAATGAACAGAAAGGAAGAAAGGAAGAAAGAAAGAAAAGAAAGAGAGGAAAACAGAAAAAGAGAAAAAAAAAAAGTTCGCTTCCAAGGAGGGAGCGAACTCAGAGAAGTGAACAGATTCACTAGGGTTTGAGCCCGCTGTATTTCAGATAGCAATAATAATATTTCAGTGTAAATATATCGCATTCAATACTTGAAATAGACTTACCACTAAAAAATTATCTTTTATCTATGATTTAAATTTTTCCCGGCAGTTGTAGCTCTGGCCCCTTGCTCTGTAGCCTGGAATCGGAGGTTGCTTCCTGACTCAGATAGCATTTTTCAAAAGCTTTTCTCCAACGTGGGTTCATTGCATCCTTTTGTGGAGGGGGGGAGGCAGAGCAAGCACCGTGTGTCGTCCTCATCATCACCTTCCCCACCATCCGCCTCCCCACTGCACAGCGGGAGCTGAGGCTTGGAGGCTGTCAGAGCTTCCCAGCTGGGATCAGAGCAGCCCTGGCTGCACAGTGTAACCACCTGGAGGGCTTTTAAATCACTCGCGTGTTTGTGTGATGTGTGTGAGATGTCTGCAACCTGCTTTGAAATGCATCAAAAAAAAAATGAAATGGATGAACGCACGGGTGGAGGAATGATGGAGAGATATGTGATAGAGGAACGTAGCAACGTGTCGATGATAAAATCTAGGTGGTGGCCGGACAGGCCTTCACTCTGTTATCTTTTAACCGCTTTGTGGGCTTAGATATACTAATAGTAAAACGTTAGAAGGAAGAAAGCGAGGTGGGGAGGGCACCAAAAGCCAGACGGATTCGTATGCATGACTCCCTTTTCCTGCCAATCAAATCCAAATTTTTACAGGTCAGGCTGGGGCAGCCATGTTGCTTCAGCTGCTCAGGTGATCTGATTAAGCCACTGCTCTGTGTAGCCCCAGTGTCGGTTGTAGGGTGTAAGTACCTTCTATCAGCGACCCCCCCAACAAGAGCGAGGTTGGTTAAGGCAGATTCTACAACCCCACCTCCAGAGTTCTGGCTGCAGCAGGTCTGAGTGTGGGGCTAAATTGCATTTCAAACAGTTGCCAGGGAATGCTACTGTTGCCCGTGCAACTTTGAGGAGAGCTGCCCACCTGTGCTGGGAGCTGGTAAGCCGCAAGCTGAACCTGTTGGCAGAGGTAGCCAGATTCGGAGAGGGGCTAGCATCTGTCAGCGCCTTGAAGGGTAGGGGCTCTCACTGGAGGAGAGCCATTCCAGGCAGGGCAGCTAGATCTGTTTGGGATGGGGAGGTGAGGACCCAGGGAGACAGGAGAGGTGTTCTGTGCCAGATGGAAAGGGTCTTGCTATTCAGGGCATTTGGATTTGATGGTGTCAGCAGTGGGAAGTTGATGGGGCTTTTTTTTTTTTTTTCAGCAGCTGAATAGTGTGACTGAATTGTCACTGGATTGCTGTCCTGGCAGCTTTGTGTAGAACGGGAATGGAAGATAGGAAGTGTACGGAAGAGGCTATTGTGAGCGTTTGGAGTAAGAGAGGGAAGGTCCACACCGTCGCAGCACTAATAACGATGGTAGAATAATAGTTGACATTTATTGAGTGCTCTCTAGACACCAGGCAGTGCTGTGTGCTTCTGCAAACATTATCTTTGCATCTTTGAAACGGCTCCAAGTTCCCTTCCCAAGGAGGGAGCGAACTCAGAGAAGTGAACAGATAACCTAGGATTTGAGCCCGCCGTATCCTGAGTCTCCGGGGATGATCCAACAGGAGCCTGGGTGGTGAGAATGAGGTCTGTGCATCCTTAGAGAGTCACGGGTGCCCCTGCCTCAGGGTTCATGTCCTTCCTTCCCTGTCCAGGCTGAGACCTGATCTGAGAGACGTGCAACAGACAGAGCATCTATCCACCTTCTCCAATCACCTTCAGTGACAGAGGCTGCAGTCACACAGGCAGGAGCCAGCAGGGCTGCCTTCCACCCTACCCAACCCCTTCTGTAGCCCCCTCTCTCTACCACTCCTGTGGTCCAGCACTCCCCAGAGCTGCCCACAACTGTGGGGACACCTGCAGGCAGGTGACAAAAGCTTCCCAAGGATCCGGGAGGGCTCCTCTTCCAGCTTCTATGTCCTTGCTGTTCTGGGGACCAAGCAGAGGCCATTTGCAGTCCCCCTTCCTCCCTTGGGACTCTCACACTATAGGCTTTCTTCCAGCAGATCTCTCTGAAGGATACTCCATCCTTAGGCTGTCCCACCAAGGCAAAGGAGAGCTGGGTGAGCCATAGATACAGGTCTGCACATAGTGAGTCTTTTTGCTTTCTTATAACTGAGCTCCATCAATGTGGTGCTTAAGGGGGCTCAACACCAACAGCCAGGTTGAAAGAGGCATTCATTAAGGACTGGAAGGGCTTTGTCAACCCTTGACCATTTTTCTGTCTTTAAGAAGGGCTGCTTTGAAACCCGGTCAGAAAGAGTCCACTGTGCTCCTCTTCAATCCCCTTGTGCTGGTTCCAGTTCTGTTCTCTGGGTTTAGAGCTCCCCATTCTGCACTTACTGGACTTCATAACCTGCTTGCCTTCTAGACACTGCCACCCCAGTCAAGTGCACATCTGTGTGTTTGGGACAGTGATGGAGTGCAGGTCCAGGCCTCGTTTTCATTCATGCATGTCCCTTACCTCTCTGTGCAAGACACGAGGGGTTCATTGGACAAGGTTCCTGGGCCAGGAGCCATTCCCAGAAAGGCTGCTTGCTAAGGCTGGACAATGGGCTGGAATGGGCTCTGTTCTCCTTCGCCGCCAGTCCTCATCAGCCAGCCACCTGCAGCGCCCCCACTCCCAGGCGGTGGCACGTGGCATGAGTTGCAAGCAGATGGGGAGGGGTGCATGGACTCTTTGTCCCATTGCCTCGGCCACCCAGTTGCTCTCCAGATGGACCTGGGCACTGTGGGCGTGGAAACCCATCCCCAGCCAGCCCAAAGCCTTGCCCCGATGGAACACAATTACGTTTTGGAAGTCTAGGAATCTAAGTTTACAGCTCACCTAGCCCCAGCCCCTGGCCTCCAGGAGGAAATGCCTGCCGTACCTTCACTTCCACTGGCCTACATCTACCTCTCCATCCCAGGCTCCACACTGTCTCCCTCCCCAGAACCCTGCTGCCCACCATGTTCCAGCCTCATCTAACTCTTCTCAGGTTGCGACTCCCCAGACATTTCTTTGCTGATTTATTGATCGCATCCAACAGTACCTAACAGCAATAACCCAGACAGCACAACAGAAAGCCAAAAGGGAGATGCTCCATTTCACACCCTGTCCATATTCCACCCATGTCCATGTCCCCACCCACCCACATCCATGTCCAAGCCCCTGACTCCAAATAGATCAGATCTAAACTGAACTCTCAAGGTCTGACTCGGAGCACAGGGAGGGACAGGAGGCTGAGGGCAGAGGAGAGGATGTGGATCTGTGGCCTCCAACTTCCCATCTGTTAAGTGGGAGTGGTGGAAACCTGCCTGCAGACTTCACAGACCCTGATGGCATCATGACTGTGTGGAGGTGTGACAACCCACACAAGTGAAGGACACCTGATTCCTCATGAGACCTCACTGGGTCACCTGTGCTCCGCCCATCCAGTGTGCCAGTCATTCTTAACCTCCCCTCAGTATCCTTTGGGACTGTGGGTTAAATAAAGAGTCAAAGAGCTCAATCCATGGCAGAGAGAATGCAAAACAGACAGTTTTTATTTGACTCAAACTCTGCGGGTGACCTGCCCAGGATGCTTTGCACAGGAAACTGAGTGTGGGGCCAGATTTTGAGTGTGGTGGATGCCAGGGGAAGGAGCCAGCTTGCATCTTCTGTGACAGCAGAACTGTCCGTGTTACCCTTGTGTGGCGGTTTGAATAAGAGTGGTCTCCATTTTGAATGCTTGGTCATTAGGGAATGGCACTACTTGACCAGAATTTGGAGGTGGGGCCTTGCTGGAGTGGGTGTGGCCTTGTTGGAGGAAGGGTGGGGTTGGGAGGGGTTAGGCTTTAGGGTTTCAAATGCTCGATAAAGGCCCGGTGTCTCTCTCTCTTCCTGCTGCCTATGGATCTGGATATAGCACTAACTCTCAGTTTCCCCAACACCATGTCTACCTGGAGGCTGCCTTGCTTCTTACCATACTGATAATGGATTAAACCTCTGAACTGTAAGGCAGCCCCTATTAAATGCTTTCTTTTTTAAGAGTTGCAGTGGTCATGGTGTCTCTTCACAGCAATAGAACATTAAGACACGTTGGCCTTAATCTGCACTGGTTTGGCCATACCAAAAGTCAGAGCACGTTCCTGAACGTTAGTATGGGACCCCAGAGAGTCCATTGCTGAAATCTTGGAAAGGCAGAAGGAACCAGGGCAAATCCACTCTAAACTGAGAGGAGCATCATCAGTGGCTGGCCTATCTGCGGGCACCGTGCACAGAGGGATCAGAGGACTTATGTTGTAGTAGGAGAAAAGCAGACAGGGGAAGAGCTTCCTGCTACAGAGGATGAGGGTTCTCCATTCTACCCAGCTAGGAGTGCCCAGAGCATGGATGGGCGAGCAAGCACCTGCTGAGGGTAGCTTCCGTTCACAAGCGTTTCTTTCTCAGCACCAGTCTGGGAGGTCTTCACCCCGACTACGGTGTGCTGCTGTAGCAAGAAGTGAGGCTCCTGGCCCAGCTCATTCAGAGCATCATGTGAGGCTAGAGACATGGCTCCGGGGTTAAGAACACTTACTGCTCTTACCCTGAGCCTGGTTCAATTCCCAGCACCCAGTTGGGCAGCTCATACCTGCTTGTAACTCCATCTCCAGTATCTAGCACCCTCTTCTGGCCTCTGGGGCATTTGCCTATAGCTAAGGGTGTGTATGCCGTACATATACATAACTGAAAGGAATGCATGAAAAAGCACCAGGCCCAGTATCCTTCCCACTGGAGCGGTGTCTTTTGATTAGTTTGGGGTGGGTGGCCTCAGGCTTCAGGGCTCCCCCGTTCACAAGCATACTGTTCTTCCCACACCTCATCTTCCTTCCTGAGAGTCCTTGGATGGCTTCCTGTGTAGAGGCACAGCACCACCCACACAGCAGCCTGTGACACCTTCCCCAATGGGCATTCAGAGTGAGAGACACGTTCATTCATTCAACAGGCACAGGGCTGGGAATCCCAAGATGAATAAGACGGAAGTCTTGCCAGAGACCTATTAATATCCTAGCGTCTCAGTCCATCCGTGATGGGTTTGCAAAACATATCTGATCAATTCCCTTGCACAGAATATCACCTGCCCCATATTCTTCCTTGAGGCCGACTGCTTTATAGTGGGCATGTTTTCTAGAGTCCCTTTGGCTGAGAGCAAAGATTTCTCACTCTTTGTTCTGGCTCGTTCTCTCTTCAACAGATATCTCAATCAGGTGCTAGGTTAGCAATCATGCAGGCAGCTCCTACCCATAGAGACCTCTACCAGAATATTCTCCCTCCTGCTCTGGTGTGGGCCCTGGGACTTGGGAGTTGTGATCAAGCATAATATTCTGTGGGGCTATGCTGCCTCAAGACGAGGCAGCCTGTTTTCTGGCCAAGGGAGAGCAAAATGTGGTTACATTTTGGCTGAGCCTTCTCTTTAGAAGGAGGCAAAGGACTCTCCCTTATCCCCTCCCGGCCACCTACCCTTCTTATGAGAGTGACTGCTATGAAATTATCTATTAAGGCCCCTAAATAGAAAGCCATTCTGCTCAGCACCAGGGGCGGGTATTGCCTCTCTGTTCAATTTGATAGCTGAGGAAAGTGAAACCACTAGAGAGAGTTAATAGTTACACTGATGCCGATCTTCACTTCCACAACTGGTAAGCTCTTTGCTATGCAACCTTGGTTGGACAGGTCACGAAGGTCTCTGGGCCTTGGATCCTCTGCCGCTAAGTGTGGGCCAGCGATACCACCTTGGTACAGTGTTGCACTTAGTCACATAAGGCATTGTGATAGTCCCTTATCCTACAGCCAGCACGGCCCCAGCCCGTCCTGACAAGCGTCACCTGGGAGCTTGTTAGAAATGTCCAGCTTAGCTCCTATTCCAGACCCAGCCAGTGAGAAAATGGGGAAGGGACCCCTTGATGCCTCAGCAAGCTCTCCTGTGGATTCCGATGTCCACAGCAGGCAGGAACCACCAGGCCGGAGACTGCAGAGCAGTTGACGGTGGGCCAAATCCTCCACAGATGTGTTTTGTTGGTTTCTGTCATCAGCTGGAGCAGAGGGGCAGCTGTCCCAGGGGCTGCTGTGTGTCCTGAAGAAGCACACAGTTAACACCCTGTCCCTGCTCTGTGTCCCACCAGCTGACTTAGCTCACTGGTCCTCTTGTCCTTTTAAGCATCTGTGTCTGCAGCCTGGGTTCCAGGTCAGGACCTCAGGTGATCCAACCCCAGGCAAGGAACTGCTCTGTGCCCTCTGGTCCAGACACAGATCCTCAGGAAATAAGAACATGGCAGACAGCTTCCAATCCCGAAGGCAACCATCCGGTCCTGCAGTTTCCCTTCAGTATTTTGTTTGAAGCGTTGTGAAATCCCAGCCAATCACACACACCCACTTTCAACTGTAAGTCCAAAAATACCCTCCCTAGCCAAACAGAGATGATTTTTTACATTCCCGCTACCTCGGATTATCTGCCTTGCTGATCTTGGCCACCCCCGCCACTGGCGAAGCTAATGAGCAGTAACTGGCTGGCAATGGTGGGGGAATAGAAGGGGCTGGTGAGTCCAGCACTCACAGTAGTGAGCCTCTCAGTAGCCCCCACCCCCACCCCCCACCTCCCGCCATGACTCTGAAGGACCTGGGAGCTCATGCCTGGGAGGCCAGACAGGGTGAGAGCTGACTGTGCTCTCCTCAGAGAAGCTAGAATAGGGCAACCTGATCAAAGGCTCTCCCAGCAGCAGGGATTCTGACCAGGTAAAGAAAGCAGGTCCTGATGCCGGCCTAGGATAGGACATGAGAACGGGACTCTGGACAGAAGGAGTGCAGCTTAGCTGGGCCCAGCCTAGGATCCCAGGGGGAGGAAGAAGGCTGAGAAACAGGTCTCCATTCCTCCAGGCTGGAGAGAGCCCTGGGCTTCCTTGCCTTCACTCCCTGGGGAAATCCTGTTGAAATGGGAAGCAGCTTAGGTAAGAGCCTAGACCCCCATGTCCAACAATCATTGCCTGTATGACCCGTGAGCCTGTTCCCTCATCTTCCAAACCACAAAACAAGCAAACAAATAAACACAAGAATAATCAAATAAACAAAATAAACCCAAACAAACAAGCAAAACCCAAAACTTTTCTTTTTCGGAGACAGGGTTTCTCTGTGTGGCCCTGGTTGTCCTTGTAGACCAGGCTGCCCTGGAACTCAGGGAGTTTGCCTGCCTCTGCCTCCCCAGTGCTGGGATCAAAGGTGTGAGGTCCCACACCCAGCTAGAAAAATCCTTTATATTACTGTACAAAGGGGATCACATTTGTAAAACAGTTACCACACCATCTTCCACAGAACAAAGGACACAGTGAAACCAAGATGTAATTATACTTACTGGGGAGTCCAAACTATGTTTTTGTCAGAAGACCTAGTGTCTGTGATTTGACGAATCCAGGCTCACTGATGAGGAAAAATGGAGTTAAATATAAGCACTAATTAATGACCAGGAGGTCACAGGGTGATCAAAAGAATGGTTGCCCTGGGAACTGATAATCCCGGCTACTTGCTAGACTGAGAGGCAGGACTATTGCAATTTCAAGGTCAGACTGTGCAACTTTTTGAGACCCTGTCTTGAAATAGAAAGATAAAAACCTAGAGTTTGGGGTATAGCTGAATCAGAGCAGTTACTTAGCATATGTAAGACCCTAGAAAACACACACACACACACACACACACACACACACACACACACACACACAGAGCGAGTTCCCTAAAAACTCACTTAGACATCTTAGACATATAGGGTCCTTCATAAATGTTGGTTCCAGTAGCAGAGAAACATGCAGGGCTACCCCGAGTGTGGTAGGTACCACACAGCACTATGGTCACCCAAGTGTGGCTACAGTGATGAGATCCTTCCCTTCCTCAGTTCAGCTACCTGAGATAGAAGGAAGAGCTGTCTTGCCTGGAGGAAGGACAGAATGACCTCTGATCATGCCCACACAAGGTTTGTTACAGTAGGAAGAGCAGAACTGAGCTAAGGCCGGTTGCCTTTTCAGACCTTTCCAGCTGTGTGAGGGGTTGAGTGGGGGTCACTACAGCAGACAGCCTCTCTCCTCCCACTTTCCAATCACAGAGGCACAGCAGTCAGGGCGGGGCCTCTCATCACACTTAGAGGGACAGGACAACTTTCCCTTTTCTGGCTCTAGTTCATCATCCCTGGGGCAACTAAATCAAAAAAAAAAAAAAAAAGGAAGAAGAAGAGGAAGAGAAGGAGGAAGAAGAAGGGAGAGGAAGAGGAAGAGGAAGAAGGAGGAGGAGGAGGAGGAGGAGGAGGAGGAGGAGGAGGAGGAGAAGAAGAAGAAGAAGAAGAAGAAGAAGAAGAAGAAGAAGAAGAAGAAGAAGAAGAAGAAGAAGAAGAAGAAGAAGAAGAAGAAGAAGATGATGATGATGATGATGATGATGTTATTCCTCACAGGCCTTTCTGACTCTACCCAGCTGTGTGACTGGTTTAGTGGAGAGCAGAGCAGACCACAGTAGTGATAGAAGGGAGAGGCCCAGATGAAGAAGAAGCCAAACTAAACTTCGAAGGGCAGTTTCATCCCCTCCCAAGGCCCGGTCTACCCTCATCCTTACAAGTGTATGAACCTAATGTTGATGCTGGTCTGGGTGATCTGGTACCTCATGGTCCAATAGATTTTGCATGTACAGCTTTCTGGGGAAACGTCTCTATGACTTGGAAAGGATGCATCATTTCCTTGGAGAGGAAGGGTTCTCAAGGTCAGGAGTGGAGGAAGGATTCTTGGTGATGGGATTCCTGGACCAGGGATAGGAGCTAGGCTGACTCAACACAGGCCTTTCTCCTGGGACTGGGTGAGAAGCCATTGGTGAGGTGGCTGGGAGGGAGAAATCTTAAATTTTTTCATTGCCCGGCAGTCTACAGGATCATACTCAAAAGTGAATAATTGCGGAGATAAATCTTCCAAGACAAATCACGTTTAAACACTTTGGTTGTATTATCTTATTATAATAAACATCCTTAATTGAACTTTCATGCTGCCTTGATTCTCATAACGGTACATGAAATACAGCTTATTGTGACTCCCACATTCAGAACGGTTGCTTATAGCCGTTGAGTGTTTGCCTGGGCAACCCGCCTAGTCAAAGGAATCCAGGGCTAATAGTAAACGTTCACAGAGCACTCCCAACATGGGGGGGCATCATATCTAGGGGGGCTACTCCATTATCAGCCTTTTAGTATTCGTTCTAAATGTGACTCTCAAATAAAAATAGTGCTCATTTCTCTTCAGTGCTGGCCAGTTCTGGGAGCTTTAAAAGGATGATACCACCTACCTCTGTGGTTTTGGACTCTAACCGGGAAGCCAGATCTGGAGCAAGTGGGGAGGGTCTGTTCAAGTGACAGTTAAAATGGTGGCCGAGTACCATTGGAACGAGGCAGGGGGTGAGGGTAGGGAACTTCTTCAGGGGAGAGGTTCCAGGTTGGCCTTCTTGGGAGGAGTCCAGCTAGCTGCTAAAGCCTCTTCTTGCCAACTGGTTATGATTGGAGCAGCTGTGCCAAGAAGTGGTACATCCATCCATTCATGAATTCATTTACAGAGAAACCCATGTTGGCTGATCTCCCACTGCATGGCAGGCTCTGTACTTTCCTCTCGGGAGACAGAGCCGAGAGGGATCTGTAGAGTTCCCATCTGAGGCAGATGTGGACCTCACCGACGGCCACTCTTGTTCCTAAACTCAAGGCTTGGACAGCTTAGGAGAGAAAATAGAAAATGTCTGCTGGCGACTTCACCTTTCGTAAATGATGCTCATTTATCTTCCTGAAGAGGAGAGGGTTTAGGGGAGGGAGTATACTACTTAGGAATGCTTTGGGTTTCCACTAATAGAAAAACACCCACGGTAACTCTAAAGATAGGGATTTGAAAATCACTTTACCAAAGGTTAGGTCTTTGCTTAGCGGCTCAACAGGATCAAAATATTCCGTTTCCTCCCTGTTTGTCTCCTGTCTTGTCTCTGTCAAACCCTGGCTGCTGTGGTTGAAATCATCACACTTGTACTAGACAGGGGGTAGAGGCAGGGAAGAGGTTGACGCCCACTGTCTTCTTTCTTTGTTAAGAGGCTCGGCATTTCCTCCAGGATCTGGAGCAGGCTTCTTCTTAGGCTCCCCTGGCCAGGTGCGAGCCCCTTGCTAAAGGGAGGCAAGGGTCTCACCTGGATAGGAACATCGCCATTCTGTGCAGTGAGGGGCACTGGATGGGGGGCTTGGGGCTAAACATCAGGCCAGAGTGTTCTTCAAGTAATGAGGCTGACGTGTGTGTGTGTGTGTGTGTGTGTGTGTGTGTGTGTATCTATGTGTGTGTGTATCTGTGCTGTGTGTCTCTGTCTGTGTGTCTATGTGTGTATATGTGTCTGTGTGTTTGTGTGTCTGTGTCTGTGTGTGTGTCTGTGTGTGTCTATGTGTGTGTCTGTGTGTGTATGTGTGTGTCTGTGTGTATGTGTGCATGTCTGTATGTGTGTGTGCCTGTGTGTGTATGTGTGTGTCTGTGTGTGTACATGTGTGTGTGTCTGTGTGTGTGTATCTGTGTGTGTGTCTGTGTGTCTGTGTGTGTGTGTCTGTGTGTGTGTCTGTGTGTGTGTGTCTGTGTGTGTGTGTGTGTGTTGTCTGTGTGTGTGTGTGTCTGTGTGTGTGTGTGTGTGTGTGTCTGTGTGTGTGTGTGTGTGTCTGTGTGTCTTTGTGTCTGTGTGTATGTCTGTGTGTGTCTGTGTGTGTTTGTGGTGTGTGTGTGTATGTGTGTGTCTGTGTGTATATGTGTGTGTATGTCTGTGTATGTCTGTGTGTGTGTCTGTGTGTATCTGTGTCTGTGTGTGTGTGTGTGTGTGTGTGTGTGTGTGTGTGTGTGTGTCTGTGTGTGTCTGTATGTCTGTGTCTGTGTGTCTGTGTCTGTGTGTCTGTGTCTGTGTTTCTGTGTCTGTGTCTGTGTGTCTGTGTCTGTGTGTATGTCTGTGTGTGTCTGTGTGTGTGTGTGTATGTGTGTGTGTGTCTGTGTGTGTGTCTCTGTGTGTGTGCGTGCATGTGTGTGTTGTCTCTGTGTGTGTCTGTGTGTGTGTGTACGTGTGTGTGTGTGTGTGTGTCTGTGTGTGTGTCTGTGTGTGTGTGTGCGTGTGTGTGTGTGTGTGTGTGTGTGTATGTGTGTGTCTGTGTGTGTGCGCGTGCACACATGCACATGTGGGTTACCAGGTGGCCAGAAGCATTGGATTCTGCTTGGAGCTGGAGCTTCAGGATGTTGTGAGCCACCTGATGTGGGTGGCCAGAGACTGAATTTCTGTCCTCTGCAAGGGCACTGCATGCCCTTAGCAAGCGAGCCCTGTCTCCAGCTTCTCTCATATGAAAGTAAAATTTACACGACTTCTCATCATCTGCTAGAGAGCCAGGGACCTCCTGCACAGCCACTACACACCAAGCTTGTGTCCCTGATCCTGTCCAGGTCAGCCAGGGACTCTCCTCTGAGGCACTGTGTGTGTGGCTCTGGTTAAGTGCGGTCCCTCCTGCTGGAACATAAGCCTGCGTCTTCCTCCCTTGCTATCACAGGCTACAGAGCTCCACCCTCTGACTTTCAATTCTCAGGGACTAAACCCATGGCCCTCGGGTTCCCTCTCCCACTCAGCCAGGAGCTGGCTCTCCTGCTTCCTGTTCAGCTTCACCCGCCACAGAGGCCCTCTGGGAAAGTTAAAGGGATGGTGATTGAAAGCAGAGAGGGTGTTAATTAAACAGCAGATGCTTAACTCTGTTAATTAATGGCTCTGTCACCCTGAGTGGCTCCAGCCTTCTTCCCTCTGTCTTGCTTACCCTCCTGTCTCTGGTCACCTCAGAGGGCCTCCAGTCTAATCTGAGGAGCTTGTGCTGTCCACTGAGGCCTGAGAGCAGCAGAGGACTCTCACACCAGAAAGCTGATTTCCCTGTCCAGAATAGAAATGTCAGAGATACTGGTGTATCTGAGTGACAAAGGAAAAAAAAGCACCAGAAGGAGGGAGATCAAAGCACAGACATGACAGACATGTTTTGTTTGCAAATGTAGACATGTCAAAAAAATTACAAATAGTTGACGTCCTTTAAACATGAGGGAGTTGAACATATATCCAGACATGTAGATTGTCTTTAAAGTGGATAGATGTGGGCCAGCATTCTCAAGGCAGCACATAGCTGAAAGAAAACGGCTGGAAGGTAGCTGTCCAGTCCACCCCATCCGCTCTGCCATGTCAAATTTCTAAACCTAACTTGACAATAGGTTCAGTATGGTGGGTCCGGGAGAGAGGCCTCTGGAGGCGCTAGGGTAAGCGGTGAGATGCCGGGGAGAACTGCAGCACCATTAGACAACAGAACAGCTGACCCTCGGCTGGTGACACCAACATTGTAGAAGCTGGTTAAAGAGGAAGATGGAGGCGCTGGGTGATAGGGAGAGGGAGACAGCCTTGTTTACAGCCCATGAGAGAGGGCCTGGAGGTTTAGGGATCCCTTTTAGGGAGAGGCTGAGATCACCCAGGAGCAGCCACAGTGATGGAAGAGGGAATTTAGATTCCAACCTTGAGAGACATTAGCGTTGGCTCTCAGTCATGTCTTCGTGCCTTCTCCTTCTTCCAGGGTTGCCTTATCACTGACAACTTTAGAACCAAACGGTTTGTTCCCAAACTGTGGTTTTGATGCCACTGCGGAAATGACCCTGTAGGTCATCAATGGCTGAGTACTCTCTGTCCAGCCCCGACATGTCTGTGAGAATGGGGCAGCTCCAGTTACTGTCAGTCTCTGGAAACTCTTCCTCTCTGTGGAGAGCTTCTGGGCCCGGACATCCCTGGGTCAGCCCTAGAACCGCCGCCCCCTGCAATGGTTTTACAGATATGAAGCAAGGGTCAGCTGGCCATGGCTTTCATGGATGTGCACGCACAGAGTGGAGGGGTTGGAGCCTGGCTTCCCTACTCAGTGTCTCCTTCCTTCTGCTGGCGACACCAGCAGCACAGAAGGCAATCGGCAGATGTTACTGGTCTCACTTCACTTCCATAGATTTACAAGCATCCTTGTATGTGTTACTGAGAAATCGGGTGTAAATCCTATTTTAAGAACACAGACAAGCTTGTTACTTGAAGAACGCTTAGGGAAGTCTTTTGGGGAAGTGAATAATAATCGCCCTCCTGTAACTCTTGTGCCACTGTACTTGAATTTTCTGTGACACCCTGTGACAGTGCAGTTCACCTCCGCTGTCACTCTCAAAGCCTCTTCTGCACAGACAGACGCCGTCACCCTGGCCTGAGCCTGTTGCTTCTGCATTTTCTAGTCTTTTCTTTCCTTCCTCTTTGCTACATAATCATGGACCCTGATCATTCCCTCCACGGTAGGGAATTATTTTCCTTCCTGACACCGTGGCGTAAGTAGAGTGTTGCTTACTGGTGACACTCACTGACAACTGTTCCTCTGTCTTAGAAGTCAGAACAGATGATTCTGTGTACTAGGAATGTGAAGGCTGAGTGGGAGTAGCTGTGGTGCGTGATGTCCATCAACAGGATCCCCGACTTGATCTCAGGAACCAGTGAGATGTATCTTCCCCAGAAAGCAGGATTTTACAGAAGAAATTCAATTAAGGCCTAGGGGTGAGGAGGCATCTCCCAGGATTCCCTGGGCAGTCCCAGTATAATCTCATGATCCTTGGAAGTAGAGGAGTTCTCCAGGCTATGACTCAAAGGAGTAGTAACAGTGGGAGAATAGATGGGGAAACATGAGGTTTCTTGCTTTAAGCTGGAATGTGGGTAGTTCCTAGGAGCTGGAAAAGGCCTGAGAGTAGATTTCCGCATTCACTCCAGGCTTACAGCTGGATTTCAGCCTTGTGCGATCCAAGATGAACTCTAACCCATAGAACAGCAGGGCTTAAGCAACCAGCTCTGTGATGGCTTGTGACAGCAGAACAGGAAAGGAATCCATTGGTCAGTCAGTCTCAGACCACGGCCTTGTCTATCAGGCAGGGATGGACTTGCTTAGAATTCTCCCCTGCGGCAAGAGTCAGTCACCTTCTGGGTCTTTACTTCTTGGCTTCACTCCGTCTCCTATTGTCCTAGCCAGATGGCTAAGCTGTGGTGGGCAGCGGGGGCTAGCTTCATTTAACTAAGGGTATGTATGCCCCAGAAGAGGAAGAGAAGTTGAGAATGGGTGTCAGACTGAGGGGTGAGCAGGGAAAAGAACCCACCCTCTAGAGGGAGGTTGTCCACTCACCTCCAGGAACCTCAGGCCGGCACATTTTGGAGCCACAATTTTTAAAATTAAAAGTATTATTGTTTCCTTTCACGTGTATGGGCATTTTGCCTGTTTGATGTCTGTGCATGCCTGGTGCCCATGGAGTACAGAAGAGGACATCAGATTCCCTTGAACTGGAGTTACAGATAGTTATGAGCTAACACGTGGGTGCTGAGAATTGAACCTGAGTTGTCTGGAAGAGCGGCAAGTGCTCTTAACCACTGAGCCATTCCCCCCAGCGCCAGGAGCTACTACTTTTAAGAAGTTGTAGTAACACATGTGGAACATAAAATGTATTATCTTCGCTAATTTTAAGCCTTGGTCGATGGTATTAAGGTCACCCACATTGCTGTGTTAACACCCTCTCCACTGTCCAGCTCCAGAAGGTGTTTCTTCTTTCAAAACAGTCTCTATTTATGACTTCGTTTCTCCCAGGCCCTAGAAGACACTTTTCTTTTTCCCATCTCCACGAATTTGACTGTTCTAGGAACCTCCTGTACGTGGAGTCACGCAGTGTTGGTCTTTTCTTCCCAGCTGACCTCGCTTAGCATCCTGTCTCCAGGCTCATTCACGTTAACAGGTTTCACTCAGTACTTCCTCTCCTTTTAAAGCGGGAGACTATCCTACTGCTCGTATCGGTCACATTTTTTTTTTTTTAATCATTCATCTGCTTACGGACACTCAAGTTGCTTCTCCATTTTGGTTATTGTGAATAACACTGCTCTGAACATGTTGCCATGGGCAGACAGACAGATTGGACAGACAGACGGATGGACAGGTAGACAAGGTGTATGAATACCTCTGATCCTGCTTTCAACTCTCTTGGGATGGTACCCAAAAAAATGGAGTTGCTTGGTGATATGAAAATCCTATACTTAGTACGGAAAGCGGCAGGGTCCCATGTCAGATCCCTTGTACTGATACATTGTGGTTCATAACTAGCAAAATTAGTTATGAAGTAGCAATGAAATAATTTTTTGGTTGGTGGTCCCTACAGCATGCAGAACTGTATTAAAGGTTGCAACATTGGGAAGGTTGAGAACCACTGACTTAGAAGAACAGATAATTCCCCTTACATCCCCCACCAACTCATCTCAACCACAGCCAAGGGTCCAGTTTGGAGGCATCCACATTGTTATGCTACCAGCAGCATCCATCTTTTGGAGTTCTTTCAATGACAAAAGCAGGGTTTTTTTTTTTTTGTTTTTTTTTTTTGTTTTTTTTTTTTTTTTTTTTTGCCACAGAGCAGAGCCCAAGTGGGTTCTACTTACCAACTAAGGCCTGCGTTCAGCAAATGAATGTGTACTGGAGAACCCAGAAAAAAAGTCCAGGCTTTTTGCTGGGTTTGAATCTGTTTTTGAGCTGTGGGAATGTTTTCAAATGCAGTTTCCATTTTCTTCAGCCTGGGAACATCTGATAGCAAAATGTTTTCACAGAGGGCGCTTGCCCATAGGGAGGGGACAGGCGGCTGTTCTAATGAGTAGATAAGCGGGATGTGTGTTTGGCAATGTCCTTAGCATTTAATTCCAGTAATTAAAGTAGGCAAGCCTCCTTTGTTTTCCTTTTCCTTGCGAAAACAATGAAATATTACAGGCTATCTGGGGAGCAGGAAATAAACCCTACTCCACATTGGATCGCCATGGTGCCAGCATCCGTGCTCAATTGTGATACCGACCTGGGCAAGGCACAAACCAAACATACTGCTCACCTGATGAAGCCACACTGCAGCCCTGGGACGTGCCCTGACCCATGACCTACCCCTGACAACAGGCTCTTTCTATAGATTTGATCCATCTCCATCCGCAGTGGCTTTTCCCACAGAGCTACCTCAAGATGGTCACCCTTGCAGCATGGTGGTACCTACTTGCAATCCTAGAGTTTGGAAAGTGGAAGGAGGAGGAGGAGGAAGCTAAGTCATCCTTGGCTATGTAGTAAGTTAAAGGACAGCATGGGAGACGTAAGACTGTCTCAAAACAAAGAAAGAAACAAGTTCTCCTCTCCTCTGTTTTCCTAAATGATGTGGACACTCTGCCTCCTCCTGTTTTCAGGTCTGACCTGTAGTTGACTCATTCAGACCACGTTGAGGAAGGTACCCCTGGAGTGATCTGGGCTCCGCTCCCACTGCTCCGTCATATCCAAACTCTTGAGTGCTGTGCCCATGGCCTTCTGTCAACAACCCTGGCTGCCTGCGTCTGAATCCCCTTTCTCCTGGTTTGACTTCTCCCAAATGACTCATCAGTGCCTCCGTTTCCTTCTCCATGAAGTGGAAATAAACATCGTCTGCCTGATCCATTGAGATATTGTGTGGATTCAATGGCGTGTCATCAAGAGCACGGGTGCATAACACTGTTATGGTGTTGATCGATTTCCAAGTCTTGGTTCTGCCACTTGCTCCATACATACCCAGTCTTGAGCTGGATGTGCCCTAGCCCTCGGTGTCCTCAGGGCCAAAGCACAGTGTGGAAGCCACATATCTGTGAGAGCTTTATTTATCTTCCCTGTGTGCTTAATCTCAGTTGGAAGGCACGGGTAGGATGACATCTACATTCTAATGGGACAGACAAACAACTTGGAGGTTTCTAGGACCCCGTAGGAGAAATGCAGACGCTACCTCCTGGCTCCTCCAAACTGCAGAATACAGAGGGGAGGCTGAGGCCAGTAACTGAGCTTGCTCTTGGGAGATTTGGGGTGAGGAGGGAATGCTCCCTACATGGCCACTCCCGGGTTTCAGTGCTTTGGGGCCTCCGGGCTCTCAACAGCTGTTCTTCCTCTATCCAGAGCCAATCTTCTCTCTGGGCCCCAGTGGCCCAGAGGGCCCAGTTGGGAAGAAAGGAGGAAAATCCGTATCCAATCTGTTCTATTCAGGGCAATGGATGGATTCTGCATCTCAATCTTATCTTTGTGTTGAGTTTGGCTGAACTTGCCCCACCCCCCAAGTGGTGAGTGGGATGTGTGGGTGGAATGATGCTTCCAGAGAGAAGCACAGCTGGGTATTTGGTAGCCTGGGCAGGCTGTGAGAGTGAGGGGCAGCCTCACACCTTTGCCTGCTGCCAAACCACAGGCCTGGATACAGTCTTCCCTGGTTTGCGTTCCCCCTCCCCCGTTTCTTCTTATTCTCTGCCCCCTTTCTCCTCCTTTCTCAGGCAGGCAGCCAAGTGGAGATTTTGAATGGCAGCAGAGGAAGGGGTGGATATGGAGTTCAGGCCCGAGCCCCTTCCCAGCAGATCCTGGTCAGTGGAGCTGAAGTGGGCAAATATCCCCTTAGCTGATCCCTTTACCCTGGCGCCTGGCTTAGAGCCTGGGCTGGCGGAAGCATCCAGGTGGCCATCAGCACAGGCTGGAGATGCTCACTCTGCCCTGTCCATCTGGAACCCCTGGCATTTGTTCCTCCACGGCCGCTCAGGACCTGGATAAACGGGCTCCTGCAGCCCAAACTTGCAGGAGGCTGATTTGTAGCAGGAATCAGCTTAATAATTTATAGCTAGAAAGTGCTCTCCTTGGGAAAAAAAAAAAAGCCAACTCAGGAAACCAAATTAGACTCCGCAGGCTGCTGAGAGCACACGGAACCAGGGCTGCAGAGGGTGGCTACAGGCTTGGAACTGTACTTCCCTGAGGGAGAATGACCAGAGCATCCCAGTCCTATAGTGAACAGTTATGGGACCTTAGGCAGGTTCCTCAGCTGAACAGTGGGCATCTTGCAGCTTTCTTACATATGAAGTTGCCGTGAGATCTTGCAAGGCAGGAGCATGGCCCTCGATGTTTTTATTCAAACCCTTATCTTTCAAGTTGGGAATTGTTTCTTCTTCCTTGATTTTAGCCTCCTTTCAAATAAAAGATGTCCCTGCTTGCTCTAGGAAGCCCTCCCCATCAGCAGACATTTGAGGGGTGCCCATGTTACTGTTTGGAGGCAGCTCTGTGGCCACTGTGGCTGTCGAGACCTCTGTCCTGCGTCTCCAGCTTCTTTGCCCCTGTCTCTG
Source organism: Rattus rattus (assembly GCF_011064425.1). NCBI lineage: Eukaryota > Metazoa > Chordata > Mammalia > Rodentia > Muridae > Rattus > Rattus rattus. Next base: position 20,388,847 of record NC_046157.1, read on the forward strand.
GCATCCAGCCCTGAAACACAGCTGATACTCCCGCTACAGAGCACAGGAGCCCCTAAGATTCAGTAGTCCTGAAGATATGGGACTAGGCTCTCTAGGGAGAGGGTGCTGACTCCAATTCTCATAGATGCCTTTGACAATGGCCTATCTTAGTCCCTCTCCACTGGTCTACTAGCATCCCGAAGCAACAATGGGACCACACGTTCACATTACACCCTCACCACTGCATCCTACTACGAGCAGAAGAGAGGCTTCTAGAGATTTAGGCTTGTCCTCAAGAACAACCATGAGGGTTGGGGATTTAGCTCAGTGGTAGGCGCTTGCCTAGCGAGCACAAGGCCCTGGGTTCGGTCCCCAGCTCCGAAAAAAGAAAAAAAAAAAAAAAAAAAAAAAAAGAACAATCATGAATGGCCTCTGACCCCTCCTTCACAGACTCATCTCCCTCTGTGTCTCCAGCCTCCATGAGCTATCCAATAATGTCTAGAAGCAAGTCTTTGCCTGTGCTGTCCCCACTATGTCTTCTTGGCTCCTGGTAACTGGGGAGATCTACCCTGTATCCTTCAGGCCCTATGGGTTTCACCCTTCTGTGTAGGGTATGCAGCATCCCTTACTGCCAGTTGCCCATGGTTGTCTTGTACCTCACAGACATCTTTAGACTCTGTTGAACGCTCACAGTCTACCCATGCTCTGACCTCCCATGTAAATGGTAGAAGAAGGTAGGAACCCAGTTTTTAACTCATTCCCAATGATGCCAGAAATGAATTGATACTCAGATTGTCTGGGGAACTGACACTGGCAAGCTGGGAAAGACAAAAAAAAAAAAAAAAATGCCTAATGGAGGCCAGTTTGGGCTCTATGGGGGCCTTAGTGGACATGAACACTCTGTTCTTTTCTCCCCCTCTGTCATTCCTGTGCTAAGGGCAGAGGTTCATCTGTGTGCCCAATGGCTCTGGCCATGACTCTCCAATATCTCCAGGAGAGTCCATTCCTCCACTGTTACAGTTTGTCATTTGATGGTTTGTGCCGAGCACATAGGCACTGCCCGTGTCCTGGAGAAGCAGATGCTGGCATGGGTGTGTTTTCTCTCTCATACCCTCAGGCCTCTACTTACTCACCTCCACGTACCATCAGAGTGACTCCATAGAGAAGACTCACAGGAAACAGGGGCAAAGGCAAGAGAGATACTGGCCAAGATCTGAGAAAATGCTTTCTCCTGGCTCAGAGTTTCTCAAAATAGAAAGAGTCAGATGGTGCAGTACCTCCATTCCATCATTCCTAGAGCACCCCTATCCTAGACACTATGCAGGTAACATGCAACCGGGAGACAAGGTGGAGACCAGATTCCATGTCCTCTATAAAACTGTCAGGCCATAGTCACTATCTCTGCCCTTGGGGGACACATTTCCTCTCTCCTTAAAGATAATAGGCATTCTGTTTGTGTTATTTAAGGAGCCTTGCGAGGAGCCTCTTTCACATAGGTATTTAGTCACACTCAGCAGAGTACCAGGCACACAAATGGCAGCTAGCTAAATGTTCTATATCAGTGGTGTTGAACCTTCCTAAAGCTGTGACCCTTTAATATACAGTTCCTCATGTTGTGGTGAGACCCCAGCCATAAAATTATCTTGTTGCTACTTCATAACCATAAATTTTTGATATGCAGAATATCTGATATGTGACCTCCAGGAAAAGGCTGTTGGATCCCCACAGGTTGAACCGCTGCTCTAGATCCTAACCAATCTCTATGGAAGTGATCTATTAGAGGCCTGCTCTGAGCTGGCCTTCATTCTTGGTGCTTTTCTCTCTGAGGCAAAGCATGTTTAGTCTTATTTACGTATGATGGATTTGAGAGCCACACCTAGAGCTGGCATCTTTTCAGGTCTTTTCCTAGTGCTGTGCAACCTGCAGAGAAACAGGACGGTCTGTTGCTATGCTCTGTTGGAAAAGTCCTGTGATCTCTTTACCATTGATACATATTAGAAGTGGAAACTCCTACCTGCCCTAGAAACTTTGGATTTTAAACATAGTAAGCCAAACTGTATTTGGGTGATAGTAGTGTTTATATAATTCTAATTGAGACCTGAAAAGCACACTCTTGAGCAATCCCCTCTCTAATAATAACCTCTAATAATAATACTACTGAGACTTGCCACTTAAACCTCACTTACTGTAGTTACATATTTAACATTTGCAACAATTCTAAGGCTAGATTTCATCTTCCCCCTTTGACAAATAAAGAAGCAAGAGGCACAGAAATGCAAGGTCATGGCAGAGCAGGCACAGAGCATGCACGAGACCTTGGGTTCTGTGCCCAGAACAAAAAACTAAACAAACAGAAAGATTCAGACCTGATGAGGAAGCCTGGAGATCAGAGGAGCAGGCAGATCCTTTGTCGTCCAGCACCACTCTTCTAAGCATGAGGCTAAAAGGTACAGTTGGCTCCAGGTGCCTAGAAGGGCATCATGAATCCTGTCAATGGGCCAGGTGAGAAGAAGTGGTCCCTACATGCCCATCAGTGACTTCCTCTTCTTTCTCTTTGGTTATTTGTCGGAAGACTGAGCCCCAGCCCCATGGCCATGCAAAAGCTACACTGGAAAGGAGCCATGTCTGTGATCAGTGTCTGATTCAACATAAATGCTGACTGTCTTAAGTGAAATACCAATTCTTTTAAAGCAGAACTTGGAGAAGAAGAGTTAACAGTACTGATTGCTTTTCTAGAGGACCTGGGTTCAATTCCCATCACTGATAGAGAGACTCACAACTGTCTGTAACTCCATTTCTAGGGGATCTGACTTTCTGACCTCCTCTGGCATCAAACATTTACATGGTACACAGACCTACATGTAGGCAAACACACACACACACACACACACACACACACACACTTTTAAAACTGGGATGTAGAGAGGGTAGCTCATGAAAACAGACTCTCACAAGTCTCAGGAAGTGGCTAGAACTGGGAGTATGACGTCTCCATGAGCTTCTATTCTCTGCCATCTCCTGTCACTTGTGTGTTTTCTGATTATCCTCACCCACAAGTTGGGCAGAAGGTATCCACCCTTTTAGGACCATGTTCCAGGTTCCTCTGTCAATACTGACTCGACCCAGTTCCTTACTGCTCTATTTTGATGTTACCTGCCTTGGTGTGAATAGCTGTGGCTAGGGTGAGGGTCATGTGGTCCATATAAGTCTCTCTGTCTTCAGCTGTGGGAGTAACTTCCAAAGATAAGAAATCCACCCCGAAAACCTGAAAGTATCTGGAATTCAGTTCCAAGTGTCTGACCCTAGACCAGTCAGTGGTCTGCTGGTTACTCACCCCCAGGTTTGGTGTGGCACCCTATTGTGCTGCAATTTGCAAAGCTGAAGCCTTTCTTTGTCACACTCTGCCTGCCCACATTCCAGTCCTTCCCCAGCTGTCAGACCCTTCTCAGACTCTACAGACCCCTAAAACAGGGCAGAAGGGAAAGGCAGGGCAGGCTTACAGGCTTGTGCAGGTGCATCAGTGAGCCCCAGGACAGCCCTAGACTTTCCCTGTGGCCTCCTGCTGTGTTTCTGTCAGTGTCTGTATGACCTGGGTGTGTGCTGGGTGAGCCTTAGCCTCCCTCTTTGTCCCGACCTTCTCCTAGAGGCCAGACCTTCTCCCCTTCCCTGCCCCCATCATCTCCTGCAATCGGAATTGCAGATGGTTAGTGCTGGGACCCAGACAGACAGAGTGACATCCATCGATCTATCACTTGTTCATTCAGGAGAGACTTAAAGAATACATTTACATAGAAATCTTAATGAGAATGGAACTTCTGCCATAGAATTGGGAGCATCGGGACCTGGGGACTAGGGCAGGGAAGACACTAGGATGTGTTTCTAGCCTAGGCCCCCTGAACACTGGGTCTGACCACATAAAGTGCCAGACCAGGAGTCAGAAGGTGGAGGGTGGTCAGACCTCTGGACCTGAGGCAGGGACATAAAGGAGGGGAGTGGGGTTGGCAAGGGTGACAAGATTATTTATGTCCTTGTTCCTCGCTGTGCCAAAATACCCAACAAAGGCATCCCCCAGAAAAGATATCCTCTGTCCACCCGTTCAAGCGCTACAGTGCATTATGGCGGCAGAGACACACCGGGAGACTCAAGGTTTAGAAGGCTGGCTGGTTAGGAAGCAGAGAGCTGGACAGGCGGCAGGGCTGCTTTTCAGCCTTTAAGCCCTGCCCTGTACTACAGCAGTCACCTAGGCCCCATGCCCAAAAGATCTCATAATCTCCCAGGAGAGTACCAGCCCCAGAAGCTAAATGTTTCAAAATGTGAATGGAGGTTGAAGAGATGGAGGTATGGTAGGCCTTGTCAGCCTTGTCAGTGTTCTATTGCTACAAAGAGACCCCATGAGCAGCAACTCTTATAAAGGATAACACTTAATTGGGACTGGCTTACAGTTTGAGAGCTTCAGTCCATTTCATCATGGCAGAAAGCATGGCAGACATGGTGTTGGAGAGGGAGCTGAGAGTTCTACCTCTTGATCACAGGCAAGAGGAGACTCTGTCTTCCGCACTGGGTGGAACTTGAACATAGGACCTCCTTGTGGGCCTAGCATTCAAACACATGAGTCTATGGGGGCCAAACCTATTCAAACCACTACAGGCCTGGCCATGCTTCCTTAGATAGTTTTAGGGGCTGCTGGGAGAAAAATGCATGTGAGATGTGGTCTGGGTACCCCTAATTAGTCAGGCCCCCTGAGAAAACAGCTGGCACCATCAAACTGGGAAAAGTGATGGTATCTTAGTAAAGTGACTTTGCAGAGGTGTGGGAGGAGGCTTAGGGAGTCGGGGGTGAACACTGTGCAGCATCCTGCATCCAGTAACCAAGGCGGTGATGTCACTTGGTTCTAAAGGGAGAATACAGCTGTGGTTAAGAAACTCAGAGGTAGAAGAACAGGGCAGGTGCTCTAGGCTGGGTTGCAGAAGTAGGTTCGAGGGAGGGAAAGGAGGCTACAGGTACACCCACTGTTTCTCCTTTGGCAACTTGGCCAGTCCCACCCAGAAGGAAAGGGATGGAACCCCTGTAGGGCATGCTATATACATCCAGTGTGGTAGAGAGGAGGAGGGAGTTGATTTAGATGTGCCAACCAAAGGTATCATCACGGTGTCAGCGGGAAAAAGAAGCTCTCCGGTGCCCGCCTCCTTCCTCCAGACAGTAAAACATCTTATTATCCTGGTTGATGGCTCACTGTTGGCTCTGTTCCAGAAAAATGTCTTTGAAAAATACTGACCCGTGACTCCTCACAATTGCTGGTAACATTGATATTGTCGTTGTCGCTCCCAATTTGGGGAAACTAAGGCAGAGTGGGGTTAGGATTTTTTTCTCTCTCTCCAATCACACAGCCTGATATTTTGCTCCAGCTTTTTTTTTCTTCCTGAGAATGGGCCCTACACCTTGATGACCATTCCCAGCCTGTGTGGCCTGTTGGAAGGGCTGGGAACCAGTGTCAAGGAGGAATACGCAGGTATTGATGGTGGGACCTGCTGAGCTGCACACAGCAGGAAACCTATCTAGTTTCAGGTTGGGGAGAATGTCATGTGACTGTGAGAAGATGGAGAATTTCCTCCCTCCCAGGGTCTCTTCTGGGAGCTAAGAAGATGCATCTGTGTGTGCCCAAGGGTGAGGGGATAGAGAAAGGCTCCGAGAACGAGTTCTTCCCAGGGTATGGAATGAACCCTGCAAGCAGGGTTCTTCTGGGTCTGTCAATGTGCTCTTTCCCTCCAGCCCGAAGCCCTCCAGCCCCGAAGGCACTCAGCCATGATGTGCTCTTTTCATCTGTGCCTGCAAATAGGCAAGAAGGACATCATACTGTGTAGGCTAGGAATAAAGGTTTCAGGGCAGAAGGAACCCCAAGAATCTCTCTCTCCTCTGACTCCCACCTGTCCTGACTGAGGGATACCTTTGGGATCCCTCAGTTGAGAGTACAGGTTTTGCTCAGGGGAAGTATCCTGACCCACTGCCTTCCTGGTCGGCACTCCAGTTTAATTCAACCTTTCATTTCATAGATGGGATGGCCATTCTTTTCTATGGCTTTATAGTACTCCACGGCAGACACCCCAGCTCCCAGTTGCTATTTCTAGCTATTTGCTTGTTGTTTTTGTTTGTTTGTTTGTTTTGGTTTTTTGTTTGTTTGTTTTTTGTTTTTGTTTTTTGGTCTTCTTGTTGTTTCTCAGAATGCCACAGACAATTATCTTGTACACAGATCACTTTGTGCACAGACCGATGCCTCTGTGGTCTATTTTATGCTCCTTAGCTTTGTGCCGCGAAGGAGCCGGTTTGACTTCTCAATTTACAATCTGTTGCAGATGGATGCTTACCTACAATTCAGTGACAGTAAATTAGGAGAGAAATGAATTGAAAAGAAACATGCAAAATGGAAGCCTAAATGTCTTTATCTTTTCTCTTTGTTTTATGGCGCTGAGGTTGGAGCTCAGGGCTTTGCACGTGAATGCAAAAACTACCACTGAGCCACACTCCCAGACAGACATTTGATTATTAGCTTCAATGTCCATAAAAAATCACTCAAATTACCATTTGGCATTTTAAACTCTGACTTCCTAATGTCTGCATCTGTCTGACCACAGACTTGTTGGTGTGTGAGACTCAACGCTGGCCCATAGATTTTACTTTTCGGATCACTCCTGTATTAGGTTAGTGGGCCAAGGGGTGTCATAGGGTTTTACTGTTGTGACAATACACCATGACCCAGAAGCAAGTTGGGGAGAAAGGGTTTATTTAGTTTACGCTTTCACATCCCTGTTCATGGCTAGGAAGTCAGCATAGGATCTCACATGGGGCAGGATTCTGGAACAGAGGTCACGGAGGGGTGCTGCTCACTGGCTTGCTCCTCGAGGTTTGCTCAGCCTGCTTTCTTACAGAATTCAGGACCACCAGTTGAGGGGTGACCCTACCCACAACAGGCTGAGCCCTCCACAATGATCACTAATTGAGAAAACGCTTTAAAGTTGGATCCCATAGAGGCACTTCCTCAACCGAGGCCTTCCTCTCCGACGAATCTAGCTTGTGTCAACGTGACACAGAAAACCAGCCAGTATGGAGATACCCTTTCTAGAGTTAAAGAGGTTTCCCTCTAGCAGGGTTGTCCCATATGACACACCCAGTGGAACAGGACAGGTATACCGTTTCCTCGAGGCCTTGTAACAAGGGAGAACTGCCTGTGGATCTCTGCTGATTGGAGGAGAATCATTAGACCAATATACCGGATTGTTGGTCATTTTCTTCTTGGCTCCTAAGAGTTCTTTTCATATTTAGCATATTAGCCCCTTTGTCTGTTATTGGAATCACAAATATTTTTCCTTAGCTTTGTCATTTGCCCTGTGTGTATTCATGTGTGTGTGTGTGTAAACACTCATGTTCACATATGTGTGTAGAGGGCAGAGGTTGACCTTTGTGTCCTTTCTAAGGATCTGTCCACCTTGTCTTCTCAGACAGTGTTTCGTTTGGCCCGCCCAGAAGCTTCCATGTTGATTACGTTCACTAGCTGGGGATCTGCCTGACTCTGTCTCCCCAATGAGAGGACTATAAGCTCTCAACTTTTGAATGTGGGCCTTGGGATTCATGGCAGGTCTTCAAGTTCTCCTTAAAGAGAAGGTCTCACTTCTCTTTAGAAGGCTGGCCACACATCTTCAATCCTCCTGCGGTAGCCCCTTGGGATTGCAGATGTGCAGCATCGTGCCTGCCTTCCGTCACTGGCCTTTTGACACTGTTATTAGTCAAAAGGGGTCTACACTTTCACTCAATGACATCATAATTGTCCAGACTTCCTTTAATGGTGTCTGGGCTTGTTGTAGTTTCCCCTCCAGGGTCTGAAGGATTCTGCTCAAATTTTCTTCTGGTATTTTCATGACTTCACCCTTAACATTCAAATCTTGAATTCAATTTGAAATTTTCCTGGCTTAAAATGTGAGGTCCAAATCGGACTTGAGTCTGAGCTTCTCTTTCTACACATGACTGCCCACTGCCCCAGTTCCATTTATTAAATGGATCCCACCTTTATCATTAAAGCTAATTTTAAAGCACTTGGAATCATAGTAGAAAAGACTCTATAATTTGTCAATTTTGTCCAGAACACCATTACAAGGGAAATTAGCTTTCAAGATATGATCTATAACTTTGCATTATGAGAGCAGAGTAACATAAATACATTATAAATTTACTTTTCAAAGAACCCCGTGGGGCCATTGACAGCCTCGAGGACACAGAAGAAACGGGCATTGGGGGACCATCTGGTGAGATTAACTTTTTCACTGCAGGTCTCCCCTCTGGCTTGCCTCCAGGAGCCGGACTGCAGAGGGGCCCACCATGGTAGTCCCAGGACCTCTGGCTCTCTCCCTGTTGCTGCCTAGCTTCACCCTGCTGCTGTCCCACCTCTCCAGCTCCCAGGACGTCACCAGTGAGCCCAGCAGTGAGCAGCAGCTGTGCACCCGGAGGGAGCACCCCATCGTGGCCTTCGAAGGTGAGAGGCACTCCCCAACCCCCTATAGTCCTGAAGAATATGGGTCAGACCTTGGGAGGGCCTTCCGGGTTGTCTGAAGCCCTTCTGGAGGTCCTGAGACTCTTCTGGTAGCCGTTTTAATACTGAGAAGCAGTAGACCGGGAGCTCTGATTTCTCTGAAGTAGCTAGCTTTATTCAAGCCCTACACCCATGCCCGTCCCGGAGTACTTTTTGTCTTTCACTGGGCTCTTTGGATGGGCTGTGAAGCTATGGATGCCCTGGCGGGAGTGACCCAGATCGAGGTGGTCTCAGCTCTCGAAGTTCTCAAACCAAAGGCTCCTTTTCTTGGCTTCTCCGGGGGCAGGGGAGTGATGACTCACTCCCAAGGAAGAGCCTGAAAACTGGAAAGCATCCTTCTCGCTCTAAGCGGAACGAAGGGATGCCTGTCTTTGGAGTCCTGGGAACCCCCCCAGCAGAAGGGGCCCTGGTGACTCATAACTCTTGCTTGTCAAGGGGGAGCGTGGGAGTGTCTTGTTCGAGGATTTCCCAATCTTGGATGTGCACATCACCGGACGTGTTCCAGGGGGAGGTTCGTGAGTTCCTCAACAATTTCTAAAATTAGGACCGCCATTCGATGATAACCAAATGAAATAAATAAAACCCAAATCCTAGAGAGGCCTGGATGCTCTCCCATGACCTGTTACCCCAACACAGCGCTTCTGATCACATTCATGCTGTGAGAACCACCTACGTGGCCGTTCACACTGCAATTTGCAGATGAAATGCCAGGGTCCCCTGGTTTTGTTTCGTTTTGTTTTGTTTTTTTGGTTTTTTTTGGACAAGGTTTCTCTGTGTAGCCCTGGCTGTCTTGGAACCCACTCTGTAATGGGCTCAAATTCACAGCAATCTGCCTGCCTCTGCCTCCTGAGTTCTGGGATTTAAAGGCATGGGCCACCACTGGCCAGCTGGTCCCCTTATACTTAATACTGACCAGCGGTGGCATGGCCCCTCCTTGAACTAACCCCGAGTGGGAGAGTGGGCAGGAAAACCCAGTCCTGGGGGCTGAGGAGTCTTATCAAAGCCAGGCCTCGAGGTCACTCTCCTGATGTGACTATTATTGAAGAGCCATCACGTGCTCAGCCTTGAAAAACCTGTCCTGCCTTGTGGAAGAAACAGTACGGAGACACCAGTGGAAAAATCAATCACTATGTCTGAGGCAGGGTGGGATTTGAGGGATAGGGTGGGGCTTGTAGATGGGAGGCGGAGGCTGATTGGAGAAGAGTCTGGGAGCGGTTCTGGATGTACAGACTCCCAGCCGTGCGCTGGTTCTCTTCTCTGAGGAAAGCTTCCAGCTGCCTTCTCCATGCTGACTTGTTTGAGCTGGGATCCTGGCTTTGAAGGCTTAAGTGGATTATAGTAAATTAGCAATGTCTTCAGTGTACGAAACGTTCGCACACGCTCAGACTTCCGATGCTTCCCTGTGGCTCTGAAGGGAAGACATGGAGTGAGGGTGCGTGGACTGAAGGGGCAGAGAGCTGAGGGCTGCTGGCATACAGGAGACTCCTGGGACAACATTTAGTGGAGCATTTCCTGTTGGGGGGCTTTGCCCGGGTGCTAAAGGTCCAGTTAACTCAGAGGGAGCCTGCCTCCACCCCCTTGTCAGGTTGTTCTGTATGGGACTGGGCTGGAAGGGGGCATAGGAAATGTGAAGTTGGGGTCTGAGTTCCTGGGTTTCCAGAGGGCATTTTTAATCATCAGGCGTGAACCGAGTGCACTTGACTGTGTACCCCACCATCGTACAGAATGAGGGACTCTGCCATCATCCACATCCTGACAGCTTTGGGTTATTTTATCCATTCTCTAAATTATTGGATATTGGATTGGGAAGAGAGAGAGAGAGAGAGAGAGAGAGAGAGAATGTGTGTGTGTGTGTGTGTGTGTACATGCTTACATGCTTGCGTGCATTCACATGTATGTTTTCCCAGGGGACTAGGGCCAGGGACTCTCTCGTGGAGGCTCACCACATTTTAATGGCCCTGCTTGGTGCCTGGCACTGAACAGTTGCTATGGGGTCGCAGAAGCGAGCACCTGTTTCTTTTGGGCACTGAGCTATGTCCTATTATTTCTCAAAGGTCAGAGCCTCTGTTCCAGAAGCCCAGCTGAGCCCGTATCAGCTCTGCTTCCCAGGTCTCCTCTCATCTGTAGCATGCTAAGCACATAGTAGGTCCCATGGGTGAAGAGCTGTTCCAGGGAGGTCATACTAATCCAGCTCAGCATCAGCCACTTCCAAGACCCCCAGACCTTGTGCCGCACGTCTGAGCGATCCGCAGGCCCCCAACCTGGCAGCTGTGAGCTGTCTTCTCCCCCAGACACCTGACAGATCTGTGAATAACCCTCAAGCATCCGCAAGCGTCGGGCAGTCGCAGAAACAGACTGGCAGCAGCTTTTTGTTTTATGAGGTTCAATTTCCTCCTGTGGGTTCCTTTTAAGGAGGCCCACCTGGGTCTGTCTTCGGCCTGTGTATTGCTCTGTTTGCCACAGCATGCCCTTGCTAGGTGGCAGGGAGAAGCCAGCCTGGAGTTAACACTGGCAGTGGTTAATCCACAAAGTGGGTAATTGAATTGACTATAATTAAAATCACAGGCGCGTCATGGAGAATGTCATTTTTCTCTTAAAGTCGCCGTCCAAAGCCTTCGCTGCACACGGAGCTCAGAACGTGCTTGGTGTTTTAAAGACAGTTTTCCCTCTGGTCCCCTTTGCCTGTTTAATAAGAAGGCTGGCTCTCTTCCCAAGGCCTCCCCAGGATCGCGGCACCGCGCCCAGCCATGTCCCTTCCACTTGACTGTGTGAGTTCCTTCAGGGCTGGGGGAGAGGGACAACCACTGAAAGAGGCCCCCACCCACCTCTACCTCCCAATGGTCATCCCAGCCCAGACTGTGTTTCCTCCTCTCCTCTCCCCACTGAGAACGGACCTAGAGGAAGAGTGAGCTAAGTTCTCAGACAGGATTTGCTGACCAATCATACCAACTCGTTTCTATCCTGCTGCCTTTGCCTGAAATGCCCCTGATCACATGAGGGTTAAAGGGCAACCTGTTTGCTTTTGTTGGGAACCATCTGATCAGAGTCGATCCACACAAGCCATGCAGAGTAAAAGTAAAATACAACAGGAGTCGAACAAGGAAGGAAAGGAGGATGTGGAGACACTCTAATCAAGGAGGTCTTCCTGGAGGAGGCGAGCACTCCATTTAATCTCTACTATGATTTCCTGTTGCTCAGGGTCAGCTGAAAACCAGCCCACCTGACTTCAGACTTGACTCCTTACCCTGCCCAGATGCCACTGAGGCTGTGACATTTCTTGGCCAACCTGCAGGCCACCTGCTGGGGCCTACGGAGTTTGCATCACTTTGCTGCAGAATTTCTTATTTATTTATTTTATCCTGCATATCACCGTTTTCTGAAAAACATCCAACTTGCAAAACCTCCCGCTCTCCTGGGAATGATTAAGCGTTTGCCTGCCGTGCAGAAATGAAAGGCTTGCTTTTACTCTGTAGTGGAAGGATAATGAGCAATGATTTATATCCCTTGGATTACACACACACACACACACACACACACACACACACACACACACACACACACACACGCTGATCTGAACCTTGTGCGGCAGTTGCTGACAGTGGGTAGAAGCACAAGGCTTCCCCATCAGTCTACTGGCTCCCCACTGGCACCAGTCCCGCTCTCCCGGCACTGGCAAGCAAGAGAGAAGTTCAGGTACTATGGATGAGCTTGGGAGAAGTGGATCTCCAGTAGAGAGATTGGGGAAAAGTCAATGACACCCTCATCAGACCATGAGGTCTGTTCTTTGCCAACCCCATCCCCATAATAGGCTTTGGCTTTGACTAGGAAGCACTTTCTCAAAGATAGGGGAGATGCAGACCACCCAACTCCTGTCTCTCCCACCACTGTGGAATCTTATTAGAAAGCCTGTCCATCTTCCCAGGAGAGGAGTTGAGGGTTGTCACTCACATATTCAAACTACTGGGGCTTCTGACAGTGAGGTCTTACCTAGACCCAGTGCAAAGTACCAGGCTGGACACACACCACAGAGAAATAATGGTGTCAGGTAGTAGAAACCAGTAGGACCTCCTCAATCCTGCTGGGTGGAGTCTGGGAAGTCTTGGAAGGGGTGGAGGTGGGGGTAGATCACAGGGTACAAAGATTTGTGGGCTCTATGGAGCAGATTGGGGAAGTGTCTTAGTTAGGGTTTTACTGCTGTGAACAGACACCATGACCAAGGCAAGTCTTGTAAAGGACAACATTTAATTGGGGCTGGCTGACAGGTTCAGAGGTTCAGTCCATTATCATCAAGGCGGGAGCATGGCAGCATCCAGGCAGGCATGGTGCAGGAGGAGCTAAGAGTTCTACATCTTCATCTGAAGGCTGCTAGGAGAAGACTGGCTTCCAGGCAGCTAGAGTCTTAAAGCCCTTACCCACAGTGACACACCTACTCCAACAGGACCACACCTCCTAATAGTGCCACTTCCTGGGCGGAGCATATACAAACCATCATCACAGGGAGTATGAAACGTTTTAGATAAGTTTGCCTGAGGTGAAGAGTTTGGACAAATTTCAACTCGTCATTAAATAAATAAATAACGAATGCCAGGTGGTTAGCTGGGGGGGGGGGGGGCAGTGGGACCAGATCCCAAAGGTCAAAGGAGTTGAGGCGTGTTGGGTGTTGCTGGGAAGGGATCTCAACCCGAGACTAGCGTAGCTGTGCACGTGAGTTCCAAAACTATCCCTCTAGTTGCCTGGTGGGAGACAAGCCAGTTAGGATGGGAGGCTATCAGTACCAGTCTAGTCAGAAAAGGACAAGGCTTGGGTCAGGGTGAGGTTTGGGGAGAAAGCAGCTGATGGAGTCTGGAGCCTGGAGGGAGAGCAAACAATGTGTACGGAGGTGGCTGCTTAGAGTCTCTGCAGGAAAGAATCAAGGGTGATCCATCCTAGGCTTTCCTTCGTGCAAGGCAGAGTCCTCTCCCAGAGGCCGAAAATGTAACAATACTCCAGTCCCTGAAGTCAGAAGGCTGGCTGCTCACAGAGATAGCCTGGTGGAACCCAGGTCTCCTGGGGGCTCCAACTCTATACTGCACCTCAGCTGGTGTGATCTTCTCTGGTGAGACGCCACTGAAGCATGGTCCATCGGTTAACAGAAGCGTCTCTCTCCCTGTCTCCGCCAGATCTGAAGCCGTGGGTGTCTAACTTCACCTACCCTGGAGTCCGGGATTTCTCTCAGCTTGCCCTGGATCCGTCCAGGAACCAGCTCATCGTGGGAGCCAGGTAATGGGGTAACAAGAGAGTAGGGGGAGAGAATGGGGGAACCTGGAGTCGGGCAGAAGGGATACTGCTGTGATGACTAGACGCAGATCCTTGGAGTCCCTGTCCTCCGTGCCAGGCCCTGTCTGTCCTGACTGTCCACCAAGTAGGGGACTGTGGGAGTCTGGGAAAGGGGATGACCCGAGACCACACAATCTCAGCTAGATTCATTCATCAAATATTGTTAGGGTATTAAGAGAGAAGATGCCTACTTCCGTCTTCTGCCCTCTCTGCCCTGACGCCAGGACCGGCCCAGTTAGAGATGCCCAGGCGCCCCCTGCTGGCCAGCTGCCTGCCTGCACCAAGGGTGCTGCCGTAGGCCATGTGTTTGTTTTATAAAGGGCCTCATTTTCCGTAGCCTGCCCACGTTTGACCCCACTGTCGAGATCAGGGTTTGGAAGCTAACCTTTCTGGGGAGGCCTCATCTTCTAGACTTCCAGGTGGAGTGGGAGGAGCTAACTATCATGAATCCATCATTGCCAGCTTTGGAAGCAAGCTTAGAGATGAGGCAGGGGGTCCCTGGGCCAGCATCCCCCAGAGCTCCTGAGAACATGCTAAAAAGTGATGCTTGCACCCCTTGGCTAAGAAACTCTAGGAACGGGCCTAACCTTGCTTCAACAAGGCCTCCCGTGACTGGTGCCCAAGCTTGAAAACAGTCTGACCAACACACACAGCAAGAAGATGCAAGCTTGGGACTAGAACTTGGGCCTCCTGACCCCAGTAGTCTGCGTTAGGACACTGGACATGTGAGGATCTGGATCGGCACTGTGTTGCTGGTCATTCCTGCCCTCTGGTTCTCCCCCTTTTGTTGGTGTATGAGACAGAGGTGAGTCACCCACAAGCTCTGGTCTGCAGGCAGTTGAGCTGGATAAACCTGGAGTCTGTTTTCTACGGCATCTCCCTGGGATGCTAGGGCAGAAAGCATTTAAAGTCGTTCTGAATGAAGTAACCATTGTACAGCAGCATCGAGTGTGGCACAGTGTGAGACATGCTAGTTACAAAAGAACACTCACTGAGAGCAAAGGCCACGCCCTCACAAGCAGGCGTCTCTAGGTGCTCCCCCTGCATTCCCTGAGAGGCGATCGACTTTGGGCTTTCTTTCCCAATAAACCCAGGCGAACACTTGTCTTGCTTTGTATGTTGAGAAGGCTCCTTACTCACACAGAGCTAAGAGAAGAACACAGAGAGATCCTATACACCCTGCTCCTGGGTCCTGCCAGTGGCAACAACATCATCACACATAACCACAGCGCAGTGATGTAATCTAGAAACTGATATTCACGACATCGTTCCTCCTGGCTGAGGTTTTATCAGCCAGCACTTTGGGCTGAGTGTGTTCACTCACATCTGTAACCTTAGCGTTAGGGAGGCTGAGGCAGAAGGATCACCTAGAGTTCAAGACTAGCCCAGGCTACATAGTGAGGACTTCTCTCCAAAAGAATTGAAAAAGCAAAGCAAACGAATAGGGAAGGTGAGATGGCTCAGCAAGTAGAGGAGCTTGCTGCCAAACCTGACTGTCTGGGTTCAAACCCCAGGAGCTACATTCATGCCATGGCACTCATGTGTTCACATATACATACATACATGCATGCATACATACATACACATATGCATGCATCCATGCATGCATACATACATACATACATACTCATTCTCTCTCTCTCTCTCACACACACACACACACATACACTCTAAATTAAAGTGTAATAAACACTAAAACCAAACAAACCCAGAAACATACATAATATATACCTTTTATACCCAAAGAGTAGCTTCCCAAGACTGTTCTGAAATTCGAGAAAACATGCCCGCCACATGCATTATTTTGTGTGGCATTGGTGTAATAAGTCAGATAACATGTTGTGCATCACACAACAGACATATATAGTAAGCCGTGTATGCAGGAAACGATCCAGGCCTCACTGTCAGCCCTGGAGGCAGATCCTGATCGCTCCCATACCGTAGGTGGTGAAGCAGCAGCAGAGAGATGGTCACCTGCCTATGGTCACACTGCCTCACCAGATCCACCTCGGTTCTCCCACGCAAAGGGTGGTTATGCCTTCTTTCTGCAGCTTCTCGTGGACCTTTGAGCCTAGCTCTGCCTTCACATGGAGAAGAGAGCATTCCCTCCTGGATTGGTTCCTTCTGTCCCCAGAGCCTATGTCCTGAATCCTGGGCCTTTTCTGACGGCCTGCCCTTGTTTTTTCCAAGCGCTTTTCTTTCTCCTCTGTCTGGGTTTTTCTCTCCCTCTCTCCCCGACACCCCGGACCTCTGGAATTCGGACTGGGAAATGTTTTTATCCATTTATAGCCTGCCTTATCCCCTATGGGACTGGGAGTTGGGCGGGATGCTGAGATTTCCCACTCTCATCTCCCAGCTCCGCTGAGAGCCGACGGAGACGCTGTGGTGAATGGTTTTCGATGGGATAAAAATGAATCGGGCGATGTGTTGCTTCCCTTAATTTGTTAAAGCTGAGAGCAGATGCCTGTGTTACCTGAGCGCACAGCTGGAGCAGAGCCACAAGCTGGAGCCCATCTGTCCCTGGGCCAGGAGCATGGAGGCCAGGGAGCTCTGCCAAGGACCTAGAGAGGGGTCTGGGGAGGGGCGGCGGAGGCTTACAGCCAAGGTCATGGGCAAGGCCACCCCGCCCTAGGCCAGAGGAGAAGCTGCAGTCAGCTTCTCCTGGGCCAGCAGCCAAATCATGGAGAGGAATCTCCCAGCTTAAAGTGTCCGGTTCCCACCCCTGGCTTCCTTCAGCAGGCCCCCTCCTTCCCTTTCTGGCCCGGTCTCTCCTCGTTTCTTCTCAGCACAGCTGAGGTGGCCAGAACTTCCTAGATTAATTATTCCTAAAAAGTCCAGGAACCTGAAGAGGGATGGCCAAAGGCAGACAGAAAAAAACAAAGAGAATTCTTTTGGAAAATCTGAGCTACATCCGCTTGCCATTAATAAAGCCTTCAAATGTGTCTCCAGGGGACCGTGAATAAGCCAGGCACGGTCGTGTTTTCCATTTTACAGACATAGACACTGAGGCCCACTAGGCCCCAGCAGACGGCGGAGCTGGGAGCCCTACATCTCTAAGCCACAGTCTGTTCTCTAAACCTGAACTCTGTCCTGCTACCCTCTGACCAAGTGGGTCTGCCGCCCCCGTGTTCTAAGTCCTGGCCATCTGGCTGCAGAGTTTAAGCACAATAGGTTTAGTGGTAATGCTGAATTCTCGATGAGTGTCTGATGGTGTCGTCATCGTCATCGTCATCATCAATCATCACAATTAAGGCTTGTGAGCCATCCGCTGTTACATGAGAGTTCTGTAGAGGCTGGGAGCACTGTGCTGGCTGCTCTGGGAGGCAGTGGTCCAGGGGGAGGCTGTGGAAAAGGCAAATTTAGAGTCACCGGGTAGAGACGAGGCTGCACACAGGACCCCAGGTCCCATGTGGGAGGCCCGTCTTGTCTTCGTCCCTGCAAGAGGCCTTGCACTTTCAGTTGGACAGAAACAAGCCCCATGCTTAGGAAAGGTGAGCTCACAAGCTAAACAAAGCCGTTCAGTGTGCAGATGTTACGCTGACTTCTTCTTGGTTCTGGAATCTGGTTGGACTTAGCCAAAGAGGTTGGCTTTATAGACAGAGAAGGGAAGGGGTTGATAGTGGAAACGACACAGAGCAGACCGGCCACTTCAAAATCGCCTTCCCTGTGAAGTGGACACAGGGAGATAGAAAATACAAGAATAGCCGTAGAGACCTCACACCACTTTCATTGCGTAAGACTCGAGCGGAGAGTGCCTTACTGCCATGGCAGCCGAGACACGGAATGTGTCTCTGAAGGTCAGTTTTGCTTTAATGTTAAGCATTTGCCGTGGGCATAGATGACTCCATTTTGATTCTGCAGTCTGCTCCGTTGGGGCCCATTATGAGAACTTAGTCCAAAACAGTGGCATCCTGTTACTTTGATTTAACAGCGGGTTCTGGTAGTTCCTTCCTGTGCTTGCTGGGTCAGCCAGGAGCAGATACAGCATGAAGTCTGCAGGTTAACCCCGTCTCTGACTTACTGGCTCTGAGACTTGGGCCATTACACAGTCCGCCTCCTGTATAGTCCACATATTTGGACTGTAAAGTGGATATAGTCTGAATATGAGCCTCCGTGTGAGAGTTGTCTGCACACTCCATTCCACAGTCCTGCTAGTGGTGGCCTCGGTGGTGTCCAATGGGACTTTGCAGCAGTGAGCAGTTAGGGAAGGTGAGACCTTCATGATAAGCTAGTTTGACCTTCTGGTTTTCTTGCATCTACCCTGGCCCACACCCTTGGTGACCTTTTGGTGACTATAGCAACTGCAGACTGAGTGAAGGTTCAGTGAACTAACAGAGGTGAAGCTCTTTGGGCTTGGCTCACCCTAAAGTCCTGCAGAGGACATGTTCCTGGCACCCCATGAGGCCTAGGCTGGTTGCCTTCCAGGGTCCTACCTACAGAGTCAAGAGTGACTTGTGACTTCTGTTCTGTTTCCACAGGAACTACCTCTTCAGACTCAGCCTTGCCAATGTTTCCCTCCTTCAGGTAGGTTTGGTTTTCCTCCTTTCCTGCACTTTTTCCTGCATTTGGAAGCTGAGCGGTGCAAGTAGCAGGATACCTAGTCATGCCCTAGGATCAAGTGCTGGAGCGTCTCTTCTTTTCCTGGTCACGGTTACTAAAGCCCTGAGACCAAAGTCACTACTGGAAGGACGTGTGGACGTGGGGTGCAGCCCCCTCGCACATGGAGGCTCAGTTTCCTGCATTGTGCAAAGAAGCTGACAAGGAAGGGGAGAAGAGGTCCCAGGCTGGGACGCCCCCACCCCTGTTGGCTGGGAACTGAGGGTTTTGCCAAGATGCAGAACTTTCAAGGCTAAAAATGGGACTCCACAGGGCAAATGGGACCAGTGAGTCACCCTAAGAGCAAAGCCAAAATCCACAGGAGAGTTCCAGGGTTTGGGCCCCCAAGGGAAATGGTGTCTCTGGTTTTTTTCTTTGCTTGGCCTGAGAGTTCCTGGTCTATCTCGGCATTTTCATTGAGCTGTGATTGATTTATTATCTGCTGCCAAGAGATGCTCTCTGAGCATAATTCCCTAAGTGCTCCGAGGGGCTTTTTAATGGGACTCCTTGATCCAGAACAGTTATCCCAGATTGAGAAACAGATGCCAAACTATCTCTGCCGGAGCCGAACATTATAGAGAAAGGACAGCCATTCTTCTTCAATGAGGGGCAAGCTTCCGTCATCCTGTCTGGGAGCTGTCTTAAGAATGCAGCATTCCCTGGGCCCTTATTGAATACCAGCACTGGTCTGGGAGCTGGAGGGTATTAGAAAAGCAGGGTGTTTGACTCCAGGGAAAGATGATGATGGATCCAAAGAATTCTGTTAGCGTGCAGGCGTTAATCATGTGCTGGGCTGTGCAGCGTGGGATTTTGCAGTAGGGAGCAGTTAGGGAAGGTTAAGACCACCTTGATAAGCTAGTTTGACCCTCTGGTCTCCTTGCATTCAACTCAGCCCACACCCTCAGTGACAATTGCACCTCTTGGCTGGATACCAGAGGAAATATCTAAGGGCGTAAAGGGTGCACCTGTTAAAAAGGAGGGGTCAGAGGAACGAGGGGAAGTTGAAAGGAAATGCCACGGATTCATGAATGTATACTTTTCCCAAGCCAACCTGCTCTTCTAATGCTGATAAACATGGTGTGGGTACCCTCTAAAGGTCTAGGAGCATATACATATACATATACAAATACATATACATACATATACATCATATACATACACATACACATATGCACATATATATGTGTGTATATATATATGCATATATATTATAAGTTGAAGGTGAAAATTCTCACATGAGCTCATGGGTTTTAACATTTGATGCCCAATAGGTGGCACTGTTTTGGGAGTTTATGGAACCTTTAAAGCAGTGGTTCTCAGCCTTCCTAATGCTGTGACCCTTTAATATGATTCCGCATGCTGCGGTGACCCCCCAACTATAAAATTATTTTCGTTGCTACTTCATAACCGTAATGTTGCTCCTGTTGTGAATTATAATGTAACTGTCTGATATGTAGGATATCTAATCAGTGACCCCCATGAAGAAAGTGTTCGATGCCCAAAGGGTCACGACCCACAGGTTGAAAACCAATGTCTTAGGCCACGGCACCTACCTGGTAGATACAGGTCACTTGGGTCTTGAAAGATAAAGCCCAAATCCTGATTCTGGTCCCATCTCTGTTTCCTGATTCGTCAAGATGTAAGGAGCCTCCAAGTACTGTGCGTGGCTTTCCCACCATAGTGTACTGTATAGCTTCTGGTAATGGATCAGGAACCACACAAATCCTTCTCCCCTTAAGTTGCTTCTGCCAGGTACATATGATCACAGTGACGAGCAAGGTTACTACTACAATGTGGTGCTGGCATTTATGCACTAAAGGGGAGGCCCATTTCTTTGCCTGGAGGATGGGGCACATAAAAAAATGGTGTAGGATTCCTTTTCCTGTAGGGGACCATGTGGCATGTCCCTGCAGCCCCGGTTTAAGCAAAGCATGCATGGTTCTCAGAGTCAGTAGTCCATGCTCACAAGCCTCCAGCCCCAAAGACTTAACTTCTAATTGGCATCCATAGGAGACCAAGTCAACGTGCCAAACCTGACAGGTCAGGACATGGGGAAGCCAGCCCAGAGGCTCAAAACAAGTGTAAGGCAGTTGACCCAGGGGGCCTGCCCTGAGCACCCAGAAGTTGCTTTCCACTTGGTTTCCTGTGGTCTGCAAATGAAGGTCATCTGCAGGGCGGGTGGGGAGACCCAGGGACGGGAGGAACCCTCCCGGGCCCAGCAGACGTGGCAAAGCCATTGAGAAGTGTTGTCTTTTGAGCTAAAGCTCAAAGGCTGTGTTTGCAAACAAGAACAGAGGGATGAGATAACGCACATCCCTGGGAGGAGGAGTAAAAGGTAGGAGGTAAGAGGTGAGGCCCTTGGAGAGAGGAGACTCTTCATTGATGACCTGGGGAGGGCTGGCCACATCTTATTTGGAAGGCGATGGACATCCATTAATGAGTTTTAAACAGAGAAGTAGCATGAATAGACTTATCATTTAGGTCACCTGGTCCAGAGCAGGGACTGGAGTCACGAGGAAGCGGTCAGGGGACGATCATGATTGTCCAGCTGAGCAATGAAGGGGATTGAAGCAGGCAGTGGAAGTGGGATAGAGACCAGGAAGGGGATCTTAAGGTGGCGGGGTCACACAGGGCTGTGACCGCACATAACCTGAGGATCATTGGGGACACTGACTTCTAGATGCAGGTGACCCTTGGAAGAGTTAGTCATGCTTGGAACACAGGGGTGTGCCATCTAGATTTCTGGTTGACACAGCTAGTTCCCATTAGTTAGGATGGAGCTGCCTCTAGACCATTGGCTCCCTTGAGTGTGCCCCGGAATAGCCAGGGGGCCTTTGACAGACTCTGGTGCCTAAGAGATTCTCACTTGAATGCTCAAGTCTGGACACTGGGGTTTTCAAGAGCTCCCATGTGACTGCAATGGGCAGCTAACTTTAGGGACCACTGCTGTAGGAAACCTCATGTGGGGTGCCTCCCTGCTGGCTTGGCATCCCCCGGCCGGCCTCCTCACTAGCTGGTCTGTAGGATGTAAGTCATATACCTCTTTAGATGCTCAGACTACCTAATGACTAGGTCCTGGGGTTTGGTTCATCCAGTTCAGTGTTGATGTGGTCTTAGGACAGACAGACACCTGTGGCACTCCCAGATCTCATGCTTGGAGTGTGTGTGTGGGTGGGGGGTCAGCTTCTGTGGGGTTCTCTAACGTACCCACAAACCAGCTCCAAAAGTACCCACAATCCACCATCACCAGCATGCCTCCCAGGGGTTTAACCTTAAAATTCAGGCTGTGTTTTCCTGGCAGAACCAAGGAGGGACCTTAGTACATTTTGTGTCACGGTTAACTATTGTAGTCACTGTCTGGCCACGAAGGTGAGCAAGAAGGTAAGAGGTTGGGGCAGACCATCCAGTGCTTCTCAGCAAAGCCAGTGGCAGAGCTGGGCTCTGGTCACCCTTGGCTTCGGGCTGTAAGTACCTACTTCATCATGGGACCTGCCACACCCTTTTTGGGGAACCTCAATTCTTGTTCTTTGTATTGACTGCGACAAGTTTCTCAGCAGCATCCAAAGGCTGAAGATGAGCTGTACAATTACACTGACCGGGGACACTAAGCTGCCCACTAGTCCCCAGAGTGTGATTTGTCCATCCAAGCCTCAGGGTTTTATTGATACTTTAAATAACTGGCATCTGTTTAAAAGGAAATCTAAATGCAAACCAGTGTCCATTAAAGGGACTTCTAAGAACCTAAGCCCTATTAAACAGTTAATGTAAATGGCTGTTCCTTAGGGAGAATTGAAATCTCCAGTTCCTTCCCCACAGTAAAGTGCTACAGAAGGGGAGCAGGTGTGTATGTGCGTGCACAGGTGTGTGGCTGTGTGTGTGTGTGTGTGTGTGTGTGTGCCCGTGTGCGCACATGTGTGCATGCACGCAGGCACGTGTGTGCCTCTGTGTGCATATGAGTAGTTGGGGCAAGACTCGCAGAGATGAGTGACTGACGAAAATCAAGTTGGTTTACCTGCTACAGTTATTACTGGCATAACTCAACCAGTGGTCATAGGGATCTTCGAAAAGGTGGTATGTAGTCTGCCATGCTTGGGGTCGGGAGGCCAGCATGAAGCTAGTTTGAATTTGGCAAGTGGGCACTCATAAACAACCTTTGTCAGTACAATTCCAGGGCCTAATTGCTAGAGTGTTATGATCTCGGGTTTCCTGAAGGCTTGTAAGCACAGAAATGATTATGTTGGCATACATGCACATCAAAACATGTAACAGGGATTTTGGAGAGGGTCTGGACAGACAGTGTGGTAATTCCACTTCTCTTCTAGCTTATCTCACAGCCTCCATGCTTGGTCCAGCAGCCTGGAGCTGTTGGTAGCTTAGACTCTGCTCAGTGTTGAACTCAGTACTGATGCTAAGTGGTCATCTATGGTGCTGATGCTAAGTGGTCATCTATGGTGCTGATGTTAAGTGGTCATCTATGGTGCTGATGTTAAGTGGTCATCTATGGTGCTGATGCTAAGTGGTCATCTATGGTGCTGATGTTAAGTGGTCATCTATGGTGCTGATGCTAAGTGGTCATCTATGGTGCTGATGCTAAGTGGTCATCTATGGGGCTGATGCTAAGTGGCCATTTATGAAAACCTCTGATGTGTTTGGGGGCCCACCATGTCCACAAAGAGACGGTTCCATCCATATCCTGACAGCTTGTCTGCTCTTTCTCACAGCACAGAAAGCACACAGCCATGCTGTTACCTGAGATCATCACCTAGGAATTTCTGGGGCAGTCCAATAGAAGGCATTCACCATGCCTCTGCTGGCACAGTGCACACCTTTCTCCTTTACAGAGACCCAGCAAAGGCACATGGGAAGTTGTTATAGGTACACATCCACACAGCAGAGAGAATGAGCAGGAACATGTCTGTGGAGAAGAAGTCCCATCTTTCTGGGAGACGAAAGTGGACAGAAGGATCATCCTGACTTAGCAGAGATGGATAACTTACAGATGGTATGTGCCCGAAAAGCAAGCAGAGTCTCCAGAAAAGTCTCAGGCTGGAGGTCCTGGGTTTTGTAGAATAAAGAAGACTAGCATAGGTCTCTAATTTAAATGCTCTAAGTGAAGAGGCTGGAACGAGGGTCTCTTCATCTCCACCAGCCAAGGAAAGAGGCTGAGATCTTCCAGTTAAGATTCTGTAGGAAGAGCGCAAGGCCCTGGGTTCGGTCCCCAGCTCCGAAAAAAAGAACCAAAAAAAAAAAAAAAAAAGATTCTGTAGGAAGGAGGATGGAGGCCACTCATGGGGTGTGAGGTAGAACAGAGAACTCAAGTTTAAATCTATTCACCCTACCCCACTCCCGGGCCAGAGATCGGAGGAATCTTTGCAGGGGAAACTCAATGAGTTCAGAGACCAGAGAAACTCAGTGAGTTCTAGAGTATGACAGAGATGGGGTTCCTGTGGGGAAGCTTAAGAGAGAGGGACCCCATAGGCACCTAAGACGTCTACCTCCAGAGTTTTAAGCATTACTTAGTACTTTAAAGCAATTGTTCACTGTGTAAAACCGCACATATACAATAGGATACATAGTACAACGAAGCCAGGGCGCCCAAGAGCAGCTCGTGCTGACACTCACCTGTGGTCCCCACTTCCCTGTCAGGAATCATTTGAAGCAGAGCTCCGACATATTATGGCAACTGTGATTTCAGTACACAGAGCTCTAGATGGAGCACAGTGGGAAAGCCCTTGCTTAGCATGGACGAGGCTCTGAATTCCATCTCCAGCATTATAAAAATAAAAATGAAGTTGAAAGAAATAAAGAGGGGAGGAGGCAAGGGAGAAAAGAGAAAGGGAGAAGTCTGGGTGTGATGGCCTACACTCATAATCCCAGCAGACTGAGGCGGGAGAGCCTCAAGTTCAAGGCTAGCCTGGGCTATGATACTGTATCTCAACATAACAACAACAACAACAAAAAGGAGATACATTTCTATAAAGACTATTTTAAGTGATATAAAATATTTTTACATCATTAAACCCCTAATGGTTTCCTAATTGTCTCATATAATTTCATTACAGGGCTGAGGACATAGCTCAGTGATAGAGCTGTTCCCTAGTATGTGGGAAGCTATTCCTAGGACTGTCAAAAGAAAAAAAAAATCAAAATAATTCTGCTTGAATTAGGATCCGAATACATTGCAGCTGGTTTAAAAGTTTCTTAAGTCTCTTTAAACATTATTTCTTCACTTTCTTTTATATATGTGTGTGTGTGTGTGTGTGTGTGTGTGTATGTATATACATATATATATTTTTTTTATTTAAGAAACCTGGTCATTTGTCTAATTTTTCTGGCTACAATCTGGGTGGTATCATTTATGTCTCACCCCTGTATTATACGTGCATCAGTTGTTAAACTTACAAGCTTCATCTGTTTGGACTCTGGCAAGATTCCTGCCGAGGCGTCGGGTCCTGTCCTCAGGAGGCACACAGAGTCTTTGTTGCGGCTACTGATGACCATTTCCTAGATCCATCCGGTCTTCAGTGTTACAATATGTCCACTAGATTGCTTCTACAAAGCAAATTCCTTTGCACTTTCATTATCCAAGATACCAAAGGCAAGGCACGTGTTTGCTAAGTGTTTCCCACAGGTCAGTGTTACAATATGTCCACTAGATTGCTTCTACAAAGCAAATTCCTTTGCACTTTCATTATCCAATGATACCAAAGGCAAGGCACGTGTTTGCTAAGTGTTTCCCACAGGCTCCGGTTAGAATATTTCGTCCTTCAGCAGTGGCACTGTTTGGCAGGTCGTGGGACCTTTAGGAAGTGGGTCTTGTTGGAAGGATGGATCCCTGGGACAGGCCTTCCAGTTTATAGCTCTGTCCTCCTTCTGGCCTGTTCTCTGGTTCTGGACCCTTCCAGATGTGAGCGGCACCTTGTGGTTCCCCATCAGGATGGACCACTCCCCTTGAGAGCTGGACACAAGTTTCCCCTCCTTTCAATTTCTTTAGCCAGGCAAGAAAGGCAATGGAATAGAATCTGCTAATATAGAAGAGAAGGGCAAGCCCTCGCCACTCTCTCACCTCCGCAGGCTTCGGCTGAATGAGAAACAGAAGGATATAATGCTGACTAACAGAGAGAACCATGCATGTTTTCATGATCAATGCATACCTGAAGATCTCTGCACAGCAATAAAATACAAATAAAAGACCAAGGCAAGATGCTTTTTTCAAATGAAGTTTATAGAGAAGTTTATGAAGTTTATGGTAGAAGACATGGGCTTTGAACTAGGCTCTAAACTTTTAGGGACGGCACAAAGATATATGGCAGTGTGTAAAAGCTAGTTAGAGACAAACATTACTCTAATGAGTCATTTTAATTACTGTCCTAGTTACCACTAGTCTCTGTTAATGAAAGCTCTTGTCCTAATCTGAGTCAGAGAGGGCTGCTTTGCTATAAGATTCTTCATGATTTGCTGTGTGTGGGGAAAGTAAAGCCAAGGAATCCTTTCTCAAGTGTCAATTCCTCAAATGATTTCAACTTGAATCAATATCCTTGACTACAGTGTACTACATACACTGTGGTATATTCCACTATCTGCTATTACCTACTAGTTTTCTGTCTGTCTGTCTGTCTGTCTGTCTGTCTGTCTACCTGTCTACCTGCCTGTCTGTCTGTCTACCTGTCTGTCTGTCTGTCTATCTGTCTACCTGTCTGTCTGTCTGCCTGTCTATCTGTCTATCTGTCTGTCTGTCTGTCTGTCTACCTGTCTGTCTATCTGTCTCTGTCTGTTTGTCTATCTACCTGTCTATCTGTCTCTGTCTGTTTGTCTATCTACCTGTCTGTCTGTCTGTCTGTCTATCTATCTATCTATCTATCTATCTATCTATCTATCTATCTATCTACCTGTCTGTCTGTCTGTCTGTTTGTCTATCTACCTGTCTGTCTGTCTGTCTATCTATCTATCTATCTATCTATCTATCTATCTACCTGTCTGTCTGTCTGTCTGTTTGTCTATCTACCTGTCCTTCTGTCTGTCTATCTATCTATCTATCTATCTATCTATCTATCTATCTATCTATCTATCTACCTGTCTGTCTGTCTATCTATCTATCTATCTATCTATCTATCTATCTATCTATCTATCTATCTACCTGTCTGTCTGTCTATCTACCTGTCTGTCTATCTGTCTGTCTGTCTGTCTGTCTGTCTGTCTGTCTACCTGTCTGTCTGTCTGTCCATCTATCTATCTATCTATCATCTGTCTGCCTATCATCCATCCATCTATCTTTTGAAGCAGGGTCTCATGTATGCCACTCTGGCCTTGAACTCACTATGCAGTCAAGGATGGCTCCTGTTTCCATCTCCCAAGTGCTAGGGTGATAAATATGCACCTCCATGCCTGGTTGACGCAACGCTTCCTAAGGACAAAACCCAGGGCTTTGTGGACACCAAGCAAGGCTTCTCTAGCCAGTGAGCTGCAGTCCCAGCCGCTTTCACTTACTGTTATTTCAGAGTCATGAACTCACACGTGTTGATGTGGTTCAGTCCGAGGTTGTCCCTATCTTTCACAGCTAGTCCATCTATCCCAGCGGGAGGCCTCTTCAAGTCAGCTTCCTGGTCCTCTCTGACCAGTTCTATCGAGTTATTGTGGCATCCTAGCACAATTGTGGAATAACAAGATGTTCTAGACTCACTTTGTGCATTTGCTGTCCTAGATGGAACAAGCCATTTCTTTAAGAAGTCTTGGTAGTTTTCAGCGGAAAATGCGGAGTGGCTTAAATAAAAAAATAAAAAAATGAAGCATATAGAAAGCCAAATCCATCAACTCGGGAAAGCCTTAAAGGGAAAGAGAAGACCAAAATAAACACAGGAAGAAGCAAGCTGCAAGCAGCAGCAAATATACGTGAGACATAAAACACTTTAAATTTAACTACAAACTAATTTGTGCCTTCTTACATTTGAAAATATTTTTATGAAGCAGTAAGTTGAAAGTCTGACAACTAGAACCGCAATTAGGAAAACAAGAACTGAGGGATGCGAAGATAAAGTTGGGGGAAAGTCTACCAAAATTAGGGGGCTAGAGTCACAAAATAAAAAACAGGAAATACCAGGAAGCTAGAGGATGTATCAAGGCACACTGACCAACCATAGGTTGGTTTAACACGCGTTCCAAAATAGAGAAAGAGAAGGTTCAGGAAGAAAGGACGAAATAGCAAAAGAGAAATTTGCCAAGACTGAGGTCAAGTCTTCAAACTGAAAGTTAAACCAAGTTCTCAAACGTGACCCCTACTAACATCAAATTGAAATCACTGTTGTTATTTAAAACAAGCAAAAAACAAAACAACAACAACAACAAAAACATAAGCTTCCAGAGACTAAAAAAAACAAAATGGGGCTCTTCTGAAAGACAGTGAGGACGGATTACACCAGACTCTTCAAGACTGATTCCAGAAAAGAGAGGACAGTGGATAAATGTTTATAAAACTGGGTGAAGGTCATAGTCAGCCTAGAATTCTGTATGAAACAATCAGCATTGAGAAAGAATCATTCAGACATAAATGAACTTTAAAAATCAGTCCACAACAGTTCTTAGAAAGATGCTGGGAATGTACTTTGTGCACCACCAGAGGAAACAGCTGAATCCAGGCAATATGGCTTCTGGATGCAGAGAGGCAAGTCCCTGGGTTTAGCCAGCAGGAGGCATCACAAGCAGCTTAGGGTATTAAGATGGGGAAGGGAAATAATAGATTATCAGAGTCCCTTATGCACATAGTTAGGAAATGATATGGAAATGATTTCCTTTGGGGGGGGAAATCAATGGAGAAGGTCGTTTGAGAGAGGAAACTGCATAACTCCAATTATGCATATTGGATTGACTTTAGGATAACCATTTTCACAGTTTAATGCATCTGAAATCAGTGTGTCTCACAGTGGACAGCATCTTGCAGTCAGCGTTGGCCAGACTTTGGTCCTGATGTAGTTGCCATAGCCTGAGCAGATGGTCATTGTCCGTGTTGTTCTGATTGGACAACAGTAGCCTGTTTGACATGTGACAGTCATTGTAAGATCATAAAAGGAAGGAAGAGGAGTCTGGACTAGTCAGTCACCTTCTAAGGTCAAGAGAGAACTGCGTCCAAACTTGTAGAACAGAACAGCGACTTGGAAGAAAGTTCTGCAGACCAGAGCAAAGTGCTCTGAGAATTCCCTCCTTACTGACACCTGGGTAGTTCAGGGGTGACGTTCTATATAAAAGAAAGAGCAGCAAGATGAACTCCGGCAGGTCCAAACAGAAAGGGATTCGGAAGAGATGTGCCCTGAACGTAAAAAGGTTAAAGACACTTAGATTTACTGACATTTTCTTCTTCTCTCTAATGTATAAGATCGACACGGGGCCGGAATACATCCAAATAAGTTTACATTAAAAATTCAGGTGATTCAAGTGTTGAATGGCAGCCCGTTTTCTTTTTCCACGGTTTGTGTCACAAGCCAGTGACTGACAGTCAGGGGACTCTGAGGCGCTAGCTGGCTGGAGGGAAGAAGTTTTATGTATTTACAACAATGCGAACAACGAATGTTGGGTCTTAATTAAAATATGAATCGCGTATTTGGATGGAAGGGAGTTGCAGGTGTTCTCTGGACTGTGGTCTAGCGGATATAGACAGATGGGAATGCCTTTTCCTGTCAAGCTGAGTGTGAGATGGCGTGTGTGTGTGTGTGTGTGTGTGTGTGTGTGTGTGTGTGTGTGTGTGTGCCCGTGTGCTTGTGACCAAATACTGAGAGAGACCAGAAGATGGTGTCAGATCCCCTGGAGCTGTATTTACAGGTGATCATGAGCCACTCGTGTGGGTGCTGGGAACTAAACTCTGTAAATGCTCTTACCTGCCGGGCAGTGTCTCCAGTCCTGGGGGATAGGTAGCAAAGAGCTACACCCAGGCAGGGGTTGTTGGAGGAGAGGGTTGCTAGCGGTTTTGTTTAGTCATCTTTTATGATTTTTAAGAATTGTGTGCTATTTTGATAAAAATGATTTTCCAATGACTCCAGAAAGCCCTTTCTGTGCTGCTATCATAAACGTGCTTATCCTCTGGCCCATACGGGGCAACATTGGGTTCGTGAGATCTGCTTCCTGTGAGAGGAGTCAGAGGCCCCTTGGCACCTAGATCAGTGGTCTGCATCGTTCCTTGCTAACTTCGTGACCTTGATCAGAGTTCAACCTCACTGGCTTTAGCTCTCTCCCTGTCAACTGAAGGTCACTGACAGGATGCCAAGAGACTCTCACAAATGTCTGTGCTATGGTGACACACCCCTAAGAACAGGCTGCCCCCCCTCAGTGTGCCCTACACAGGAACCCCAAGGCTTTGTGTAGCTTACCATGACCTGTCATTTGCATCTCAGTGTTTAGGGGTCATTGACCTTTCCTGCTCCCAGAAGCCCCAAGAACTCTCATATTTCCTCGTCTCTCTTCTGAAGCCCAACCTGGGATCTAACGGGTTCTGAGATTAACAATGTTTAGCCACTTCCATCCAGATGAACCCTGACCCTAAAGGTCATCTGACCTTCTTTAAAGTTGAGGAGAAGTAGGTCTGAGCTCCAGAGTGGTCTGGAGGGCTTAGTGGAGGCCAGCTCCTGGATGCAAGGGTCTAGCTGTGTCCGCCTCCCTCTGCTGTAAGCAGCCATGCTTCTGTAGAGGTGGATGTGCCAGTCTGAAGAGCAGAAGCCATCCCTGTGGCTCCCTTCTTGTCCCCTGCTTTCTATGGTCTAGCAAAACAGCTGTGTGAGGAATTAGAGTAGAGTGTGTATTGGTGAGAGGCAGGGAGGGGGAGGGGAGAGAGAAAGAGGCTTTCTCAGGGCTTCAAGGACAGGCGGAGTGGTTTATGTTTTACATCAGCACTGGTGACAGTTGCTTGGGTAAGAAGTATTACCCTTCCCTTCAGTGCTTCGTCAGAGTGGGGGAGAGAATAAAAGGAGGAGAAATCCCAGGTGGAGACAGCCCTCTCCTACTGCCCTGGACATGAGATCGTTGTGTCTGCAGCCCTTTAGAGCAGTGCGAATGATGTCACAAAGGAATCAAGAAGGAAAGTAGACAAATGCCTAGTTTGATTTCCAGCACTCTACAAAGTGTGGGTATCGTGGCTTGCGACCCCAGCACTCAGAACTCAGAGGCCAGGTATTCAGATATTCAAGGTCCTCTTCAGCTTGTGTTGAAAGGGGTGGAGGGAGGGAGAGAGGGGGAGAGAGAGAGAGAGAGACAGAGAGACAGAGACAGAGACACAGAGACAGAGAGACAGAGACAGAGAGAGACAGAAAGAGTAGAAGAAAGAGAGACTTCATCGAGAGCAGCTGAGGCACGAAATCTTCATCCCTGGAGACAGTGGGGTAAAGGGCACACACACACACACACACACACACACACACACACACACAGAGCCTATGACCCACCCACTAGTTAAAGTGGGTGAGTCCCTGACCTCAGATGTTGGGAGAGAAAACCTTAACCTTCAGGCTTCCAAGACCATTTCTAGCTCCTTGTCCTCACCAGACCCTGGCTGCCATCTGCCCCAGTGCGCAATGTCCGGGGCACGCACCAGATGTTGTCTCTGTTCCTTCCACAGGCTACAGAGTGGGCCTCCAGTGAGGACACGCGCCGCTCCTGCCAGAGCAAAGGGAAGACTGAGGTACATGCTGGTGGCATCGGGACTCTGCTGGAAGCTTATAGTCAGGAGATCTTGGGGAATCCTTCCTTGTGAACATGAGGTCGCTTGCCCGAGAAGCGTGGGGTGAGGGCAAAGGGAGTCCATGGAGACTTAAGTTGGACCTCAGAGCAGAATTGATCCAATGCAGGGATGTTGTAGGACATTCATTGGCATCGGCCATGCGGCTGTATGAGGTAAACATGCCCGGAGTCACACCCGCGGAGTCGAGGTCCTCTTTCATTTTCCTTCCCATCTCAGGAGGAATGTCAGAACTACGTTCGAGTCCTGATTGTTTCCGGCCGGAAGGTGTTCATGTGTGGTACCAATGCCTTTTCCCCTGTGTGCTCCAGCAGACAGGTGGGCCATCGGAAGGGGTAGCCAAAGAGGGGCGTCAAGGGATGGTGCGTTGCCTGGGCACACAGCCTCGGAGTGGGGACTGACAAATGTAGCAGGATGGGTGGGGAATGTCTCTCCATGCTATGTTGGGACAAATACAAAACATTCATTCTTCACCTGAGTTTCAAATTGAACCTCTCTTCAGTATTTTCTTCATCGGTCTTACTTGAAATGTCCATCTGGGGTTCAGTGGGCGCTCCCAAAGGACCTCATCCTTTATAATGACCATGAGATCACAGGGTGGCAGTGCCGGGGGTACTTGAAAACGGGAGGTGGGGCACAGAAACCAAGGGTCCTAGGACCCCAGGGAAAAGCTCTCTTCTGCCCCCCACCCCCCACCCCCGTCTCCAGGTGGGGAACCTCAGCCGGGCTATTGAGAAGATCAATGGTGTGGCCCGCTGCCCCTATGACCCACGCCACAACTCTACAGCCGTCATCTCCTCCCAGGGGGAGCTCTATGCAGCCACCGTCATTGACTTCTCGGGTCGGGACCCAGCCATCTACCGTAGCCTGGGCAGTGGGCCGCCGCTTCGCACTGCCCAGTATAACTCTAAATGGCTCAATGGTAAGGTGGCTCAGGCCTGGGGGGGTGGTTAGTGGGGGGCTGTTCTGCCTTCCAAAGCCCATTGGCCTTTCCAGTCTCAGTTGCTTCGTCAATAAAGTGGATAGGGCAGGGAAGATGTTTGCCCAACGACCCAGACATGTCCTTAGTACCCAGAACAGGCAAAGGGCAGGCTATGAGGGGAGAGTTGAAATTGCATATTGTAGTGGTTATGGAAAAGAAGAAATTAGGGGAAAGCTGAGGAAGACAGTCTGAACATCCTTCCCCTTGAGGATGAATCCACTTCTTTACTAACTAGTTGTATGGCCTTCAGTGTGTGTCGAGCCTCTCTATACCATGATGTCCTCCTCTGTAATACATGGTAGCCTTATAAATTGTAGTGAGGACTAAATGGATGAACCAATAACATTCTTACGATGGTGTATTCTATCCAGTGAAGTAACGCTGTTAGCAATAACACTATTAATAAGTATGAGAGCTTCATTTTACAGCAGAAGGAAGAGCAGACTTACTTAGGACCTGGGTCAGCAGCGAGGGCTTTAAGATTCCCACTGAAGAACACTTCAACAGTCGAGTCCTTCCTAGTCTGCCGTCTTCTTTCCATCCTCACAGAGCCAAATTTTGTGGCAGCCTTTGACATTGGGCTGTTTGCGTATTTCTTCCTTCGGGAGAATGCAGTGGAGCATGACTGTGGGCGCACTGTGTACTCTCGGGTGGCCCGAGTGTGCAAGAACGATGTAGGGGGTCGTTTCCTGCTGGAGGACACATGGACCACATTCATGAAGGCCCGGCTCAACTGCTCCCGCCCAGGGGAGGTCCCCTTCTACTATAACGAGCTGCAGAGTGCCTTCCATCTGCCCGAACAGGACCTCATCTATGGCGTCTTCACCACTAACGTGTGAGTGGCCCCGCCCTCGGCTACCCATCTTCCCTGTCAGTCCAGGGCTCACCCTGCCTAACCTAGCAGCCTGGTGGGCTCAACAGATCCTTTCTGAGTCTGGTGTCGTCATCCATAAAGCACAGAGGTCCTTGCTCCTGCAGCTGGTGACCTGTGGCTTCTTACCACCTGCTCTGAGTCGCTGAGGAGGGCAGGCTTAGGCAGTGCAGAAGGGAGGGGTGCTTCCTGACGGCTCATAAAGGGCAGAGCATCCCTGCCTGGGATGAATGGGTGGCAGCCCCAGGCAGGGATACTCTACAGTCCTTTTCAGCAGCCATAGTAGTATAGGAATCCTCTGCTGCTTCCCTCCCGGCTACAACAGAAGCTGCAAACTGGCGTTCGGCAACCCTGTTGTTTCCTTCCATTTGAGGAGGAGCAACCTTCCCAGGGATGTCAGACTCTCCTCCTCTGCCCCTCCATGTAGAGGCTGACACAGCAAGGGATTTTTTTCATGTTAGAAGTGATGAATGGGCACCATTGAGACAGAGGAAGGCCTTGTGTAAGGATATCAGGAACTTGTGAGTGATTCCAGGTAGCAGGCACTGAATACTCCCAAGTCCTCTGTAGAAAGGACAATCTGAGGGGACAGGCAAGGATGTGGGTGAGACTGGCTGGTAGCAACAGAGAAGCCATCCTGGCCAGGGGACAGACATTCAACACTGCTCACACAGGCCATGAGCTGAAAGCCTGCTGGCCATGACTAAGGGTGGCTAGCTCTCAGTGTAG
The DNA here is from genome assembly GCF_011064425.1 of Rattus rattus. Taxonomy (NCBI): domain Eukaryota; kingdom Metazoa; phylum Chordata; class Mammalia; order Rodentia; family Muridae; genus Rattus; species Rattus rattus. Next base: position 20,422,613 of record NC_046157.1, read on the forward strand.
GAGGGTGGTTGTGAGCAGAGGGCAGAAAGACTTGGAGAGACATGAAGGAAAAACCACAGTATCAGTGTAGACTACAAACCATTTATTTATTGTGTACCCCTCCATGCTAGGTGCTTGTCTTGGGGTGGGGGTGGGCAGCACTGAGCTAAAGCATTCACGGCAGTGAGCAAGGCTATTTCAAGCAACCCATTTTAACCTTGGTGACTCCTATAATGGGAGGAAGCAGGGTATAGGGTGGAGATCACAGGGGCCTTTCCATAGGGTATAGGGGGGAGATCACAGGAGCCTTTCCATAGGTATAGGGTGGAGATCACAGGAAACTTTCCATAGGGTATAGGGTGGAGATCACAGGAGCCTTTCCATAGGAGGTAGCATTACCAGGATCTGAAAGACAATCCAGCCCCCCAACAAAATAACATATGAAAAGCTTGGAACTAAAAAAATGTGTTGGGGGGTTGGGGATTTAGCTCAGTGGTAGAGCGCTTGCCTAGCAAGCGCAAGGTCCTGGGTTCAGTCCCCAGCTCCGAAAAAAAACAAAAAAAAAATGTGTTGGGACTGGAGAGATGGCTCAGGAGTTAAAAACACCAGCTATTCTTCCAAAGGGCCTGGGTTCAATTCCCAGCACCCACAGGGCAACTCCACAGCTGTCTGTAATTCAACTCCAAGTGATTTGATATCCTCACATACATGCAGGCAAACCATGCACATTTTAAAAATCATTAAAAGTTCCCTGTGCGTTTCAAAGAAGACTGTGAGACAGGAACATTGAAACAAAGAAGGGAGAGACAGGAGAGATGCCAAAGAGTAAGGCCAGGAGGGTTGTGTCCCAAGGACCTCGTAGACTGCTCTCAGGGTTTTGGTCTTTACCCCTGTGGACAAGGAGACATTACTGAGGGATTTGAAAAAGGGCCAGTGAGCAGCTTGGTGTGGGTTTGGGGACTTTCACTCTGACTGCTTTGTGCAGAGTGGATTAGGAGCCTATCCGGGCTGTAGGGAGACCAACAGAAAGAAAAACAGGACAGCATCAGAGGTGCTGGGGAGGGGAGCTGGGCGTGGGGTGGGAGGAGGACCAGGCAGGGGAGGATAATGGACACATTTGGAGAGGAACCAGTGCAGGGAGGGACTCCGAGTGGACACGTAGTTGTGACATGCCATGCCTGTGAACTGCTCAACTGGCATCCATAGAGATCTATGATCCTGGGCGTGGAAGGGTGGTAGAGATCATCTGGTTCTGGGAGTTGCAGGCCGCAGTGTAAGCTAGTGGCTTGCTAATTATCTATTTAATACACATATGCATGTATCATACCAGATTGAAATCAAATATCAAAGGTATAACATATTTAGCTTGCATAGTATTGTTTCAGGAAACTTCACTGTAGATGTACTGTAAAATGAATTTTTCATATTTTTGGTTGTGAGTCTGGCCTTTAACGGCTGAGCCATCTCTCCAGCCATCAAATAATATTTTTTTTTTTTTTTTTTGGTTCTTTTTTTTTTTTCGAGCTGGGGATCGAACCCAGGGCCTTGTGCGCTTCCTAGGCAAGCGCCTACCACTGAGCTAAATCCCCAACCCCAAATAATATTTCTTAATGTGGGCCACTGAGTATGGTCCACCCCTCTCTGAATAAGGGAAGAGGGTGAGGTAGTGGCATGGGGTGGTGTGTGTTGAGTGTGTTTGCGTGTGTATGTGTGAGTGTGTGAGAGTGTGAGTGTGTGTGTGTCAGTGTGTGTGAGTGTATGTGTATGTGTGTGTGTAGGTCAGTGTGTGTGAGAGTGTGTGTGTGTGTATGTGAGTGTGTGTGTGTGAGGGTATGTGGGTGTGTGTGTATGAGTGTGTGTGAGCGAGGGGGTGTATGTGTGTGTGGTGTGGTATGTATGTGTGTGTGTGAGTGTGTGTGTGTGTGTATGATGCGCCAGTGCTTCTGCCAACAAGCTCTTCCTGCAGTCGTGTGGAGAGTGTAAGGATAAATACCTGGGGCTGCAGAGATGACTCAGTGGTTAAGAGCACTGACTGCTCTTCCAGAGGTCCTGAGTTCAATTCCCAGCAACCACATGGTGGCTCACAACCATCTGTAATGGGGATCCAATGTCCTCTCTGGTGTGTCTGAAGACAGTGACAGTGTACTTGTATTTAATAAATAAATCTTAAAAAAAAAAAAAGAAAAGGAAAGGAAAGAAAAGAAAAGAAAAGAAAAGAAAAGAAAACCTTTAAAGGATAAATACCTTTCATTGGGCAGAGGTCCATCCTAGCCACTTCCTGACCTAGGGGATGAGGAGTGGGGGTGGGGCCGAGGGGCTTCAGAGGAGAGGGCCTGGCCCAGTAGGAGAGCCAAATCCGGCAGGAAGGACCACATTCCTCTAACTCTTGCCTTTTAGAAACAGCATTGCAGCTTCTGCCGTCTGCGCCTTCAACCTCAGTGCCATCTCCAAGGCTTTCAATGGCCCATTTCGTTACCAGGAAAACCCCAGGGCTGCCTGGCTGCCTATTGCCAACCCCATCCCCAATTTCCAGGTACAGTTTCTCCTCCTTTGCCTCCCACCCACTACCAAACCACAAGCTGACTCTCAACTGCTCAGCATAGGCTGACTCTGGCCCCGTCCTGTTGTTCCAGGCTTGTCTTTGGGGTGTGGGTGGGGTCTATGATAGGTCCCCCAGAGGGTGGTAAATCCTCAGCCTGCTATTGAGGAGATAGGGAGAAGCAAAGCTACTTGGTTATCTCTGTTATTAACCCCACATGCCCAGAGAGACAGGGACCTCAACTACACAGAGTACACAGAGTAGGAGATGTCAGGAGAACACCACATAGCTGTGGCCAGACTTTTGATGTTTTATCTGGAGATTATTCAGACGATGTGCATTGTGGGAACTATGGCGTGTAGGAACCCTGAATGCAGGCAGTAGTTACGGGTGTCCGGAGTAGTACCTGTATCCCCTGATCCTGTGATGAGAAGGAAAGCATAAAAGGACTGATGGAAACCTAATTTTTATTTTTTATTTTGATTGGTTGATTGATTGGTTGATTTTGAAGAAAGTCTCACTGTCTTGCCCTAGCCGACCAGGCTAGTAGACCAGGCTGGCTCTGAACTCACAGAGTCCTCTTGAGTCTACCTCCTGAATGACGGGATTGAAGGTGCGGGCCACTATGCCCAGTCTAGATGGCTGAATTTCATGTCCTTCCAACTGCCTCCTCCATGGTGACATGGCCTTGGGGAAGGCTCAGGCTCGTCAGTCCAGCAATCCTGAGCCCTATCCAGCCCATCTCTGTGATGTTGATCCAACTCCGTGATCCTCTCACTCATTTTTTGGAACTAAGTGACTATACTAGATCACACCACACCATACTAGTTCCCTTCTGGATTTATGCAAAAGGGTGTTGTGATGCCCAATAAAAGGTAGCTGTTTTCCAGCTTTAGACAAGAAGGCACAAACTTGGAGCTAGTAAGGGTGTAGAAAAAAAACAAACAAAAAACCACCTTGGCCCAGTGTGGGTGGGGGTGGGCACCTATGACGCAACCTAAAAATACTGGACATTGGACACATTTAAATGATCTGTCTGGACCAGACCCCTTTGCCCTCCTATCCTCTTCCCCAATCCTAGCGGGTCTCTCTTCCTCCGTCTTCCCAGCCTCAGTTTCTCCTGGTTTTAAAAAGAATCAGGGACACAGACAGAATGCTGGGGACCAGTGATGTTGGAGAATTAGTGTCTACTCAGTGTCCCCATGGGTGGGAAGGAGACCATGTCAGTTCCCACAGTGTGGGGACTGGGCACCAGTGACTCGGTTTCCTGTGGCAGTGTGGCACCTTGCCGGAGACTGGCCCTAACGAGAACCTCACGGAGCGCAGCCTGCAGGATGCACAGAGGCTCTTCCTGATGAGCGAAGCTGTGCAGCCGGTGACGCCAGAGCCCTGTGTCACCCAGGACAGCGTCCGCTTCTCACATCTTGTGGTAGACCTTGTGCAAGCTAAGGACACACTCTACCACGTGCTCTACATAGGCACCGGTGAGCCGGCCAGGACTCGCCTGTGCTGCAGATGGAGAAGTGGTTGAGGCTGGGTGGGGAAGAGGCTGTAAGCAGCCATGGCTTAAAGGCTGCTTTCCTCTGTCACCCTCCCCCCAACCCCCCCCCAGAGTCG
>NC_046157.1:20431747-20466747 GCF_011064425.1 Rattus rattus
GATTATTATTATTATTATTATTATTATTATTATTATCATTATTATTATTATTATACAAGATTGTGGGCCAGCATTGAACAGGGGCCATTGGTGTCTTCTTCAGTTCTTTCCTCTTCTGTCTTCTTTGCAAGACTCTCACATGGCCTCCCCCCACTCCCACTCCCACCCCCGATGCTTGGCATGACCTACTGAACTCACTACATGTGAAGAACTTGCAGGAGCTTAGCATGGTGTCTTATGAACTAATCTGAACACTTGAAGGTCTAAGAAAGGATCACTGTGAGTTTGAGGCCAGCCTGGGCTACATAGTAAGCTCTGGGCCAGCCTGGAAAATAGACTGAGACCTTATCTATTAATTAACAAAATAATTAGTCAGTCAATTAAACCATGACTAACAAATGACTCATCAAGAGAAAAAAAAATTCCATCCCAGGGACGCCAAAACTGCTAGCCCTTGGCTCCTGTGTGTTTATCCCTTTGGCTCTCAGCATCCTTGGCCCCTTTGACCTCTGGGAAAGTCCTTTCGTAAGCATGTGCGATGCTGTGAACTCACGCACCCATCCCCTTACTGCCTCTGTTCCTTCTCAAGACCTCATGTTGGGGAGGACTCAGGTACCACTGTTTCTCCAAGCTCCTCAGGGGCTTTTTATATGAGCCAAACTTAAGAACAGCTTCTGAGGGTCTGAAGAAAAAGGCTGTCTCTTTGCACTTCTGCAAACCACACCCCCTCCAGGGTCCCAGGTGAGGAGTAATGGCGCCCTCCGGCTCTGGGGGAAGAAATCCAGTCTTTTGGCTAAGTCTAAGTCCTTGCTGGGCTCTCTGGGTTCTTCCTGCCTGCTACAGCAGCAGGCCTACCTGCTGGGTTACTTCACTGAAAGAATTTGTGCCTCTGAAAGTGCTCTAAATGATGAACACAGCAAGCGCACGGTGAAGCTAAGTCGTTTCCTTTTTCATCTCTCCGGAGCTGGGTGTGGAACCTAGGGCCTTAAACTTGCTGAGTAAGCGCTCCGCCGCTGAGCTGAATCTCCAACTTTGAACTTAAATCCTTTTCATAGAAGAAAACCAGGACAGAAAGAGGTGGCCGCGGGGGGCGGGGAGGGGGGTGTTGTCTGGGTACTTTCTAGAGACAAAGCTGAGCCCAGGAAGCCAGTGAGCTTGAGGCTCAGGACCTTTATCTGGCAGGGCATGCCTGGGAGCTCGGGACCCATACTGCGGCTGGGATGGGAAGCGGCAACTTTGCAGCACGCTTGAGGACAGTTCCAACATGAGCCTGTGGATCCAGAACATCACAGCCTGTCCTGTGAGAACCCTTGTGTGCCTGCTCCTTCCCCCCCACCCCTCAGTGCCAGCTATGACTCCCCGTCAGTGTGCGCTCCACGGGCCCCGGGATTTCATCCCTCCCCTGTTTTTGCCTTGTGTGATGGGAGTCTTGCCCCTTATATGAGTCTGCAGGTACGAAATGTGACACGGGACGGGGGCTTCGGCCCATGGTCACCATGGAAACCGTGTGAGCACTTAGATGGAGACAACTCGGGTTCTTGCCTATGCCGGGCCAGATCCTGTGACTCCCCAAGGCCCCGCTGTGGGGGCCTCGAGTGCCTGGGGCCAGCCATCCATATCGCCAATTGCTCCAGGTAGGTGAGCTCAGGGTTTGTATGGTGTCTGCTTAGGTAGGACTCATACAAAGAGAACTGGGGAAATGGGGCATCTCACCTAGGCGTTTACACTTCAGTGCAGTGCCGGGGTCTGGACAGGAAGCTAACGTCCGAGAGGCAGGAAATGCAAAGAGAAAGACTGGGCAGGCATGGGAATTGCTGCAATAAGCTTGGCTATTCCAATACTGAGGGGCAGCATGAGGTGGTGATGACCCAGGCTGCACCATCTAGAGGCATGGCCTTGCCCAGCTATGTAGTTACTCTTTTTAAAGTAACTACGACGATACCCACCTGAGAGTTGCTGCGAAGGTTAAAAGAGAAAGTCTGTAAAGGAATAGCTATATCGCTTCTCGGCCTTTTGGCTAAGATCAAGTGTAGGAATAGCTATACTGTGTGGTTCTTGGGAACTGCGGAAAATAGTTATTATCACAACTAACCCATAGTTTTAGAGACGCCTAAAATAATTATTTTATCTGCGTTCACTAATTTAACCCTCACAGCAACCTCAAGGGGTCGGAATTCAGTCATTAGTCTGATTTGAAGGATAAGGGTACCAGTAAGCAGGAAACTCTAACTTTGATCTCTTTGGTCAACTTGGGCATGAATGTCTGAGGCTGGGGGATGATAAAGCAGGGGAGAAGGGAGGAGGTGGGGACTAAGAGGTCTGGGTATGTGAGAAGGGGGAAAGGAAGGATTCAGGTTGGAATGGTAACTGAGACCTCTAAAGAGTGTGTCCTTTTGCCTGTCTGTGTAGGGGCCCGGCCCTATCACTGTGTCCTTGGCCCTGAGCACAGCCTGATATATGGAAGAAGGCTCTCAATACATATTTGAGGCATGAATGAGCAAACGGATGAATGCACGAATCTGCCTGAGCCAGCCTGGTTAGGAGCTGATATTTTCTGTCACTGTCTCGCCAGTCCTGACAACAATACAAAATCCATCTGCCTCAGATGCAGCCCAGATCTAAGAAGCTGGGGCTCAGAGGGGCATGTGTCTCTGTCCCCTCCCACTCCACCAGGAATGGGGCGTGGACCGCATGGTCATCGTGGGCTCAGTGCAGCACGTCCTGTGGGATCGGCTTCCAGGTCCGTCAGCGAAGTTGCAGCAACCCAGCGCCCCGCCACGGGGGCCGCATCTGCGTGGGCAAGAGCCGGGAGGAGCGGTGAGCTAGCTGTGGTTGCGAAGACGCTGGAGCTGGGATGTGGGATCCTCCAGCCTGGATTCTGGAGCTGGGATGGCCGCATCTCTCCTTCCGATGACAAGCCTCCCTTCTCCCCAGGTTCTGTAATGAAAATACGCCCTGCCCGGTGCCCATCTTCTGGGCTTCCTGGGGCTCCTGGAGCAAGTGCAGCAGCAACTGTGGGGGTGGCGTGCAGTCGCGCCGTCGTTCTTGCGAGAATGGCAACTCGTGCCCGGGTTGCGGCGTGGTGAGGTCTCCGGGCTGGGGTGCGGGGGTGCGGGGAGACCTACAGGCCGGGGGTGGGAGTCTGAAACCACCTTCACCCCAAAGGAGTTCAAGACCTGCAACCCCGAGGCCTGCCCGGAAGTGCGACGCAACACACCCTGGACGCCCTGGCTACCCGTGAATGTGACTCAGGGTGGCGCGCGCCAGGAGCAGCGATTCCGCTTCACCTGCCGCGCGCCGCTGCCGGACCCGCACGGTCTGCAGTTCGGCAAGAGGAGGACGGAGACCAGGACCTGCCCGGCTGATGGCACCGGAGCATGCGACACTGACGGTACAGCCAGGAGCGGTGGGGAGGGCGGGAACCGGGGAGGCCTAGGGTGAAGCCCAAGGTCAGAGTCGCTGAGCCTGCGACCCTTTGCAGCCCTGGTGGAGGATCTGCTGCGCAGCGGGAGCACGTCACCACACACTCTGAGCGGAGGCTGGGCCACCTGGGGCCCGTGGTCATCCTGCTCCCGGGACTGCGAGCTGGGCTTCCGCGTACGTAAGAGAACTTGTACCAACCCGGAGCCCCGCAACGGGGGCTTGCCGTGCGTGGGAGACGCTGCAGAGTACCAGGACTGCAACCCTCAGGCTTGCCCAGGTAAGGTTGTGGAAGGAAACCTTAGCCTCAGGCAACCCCATCTCCTCAGGAACCCTCTCCAGCCAGAGAAGGTGATCTCTTTTTGGAAATTAATTCTGCAAGGAGTCCCAGGATCCTTGGGGTTTTTTGTTTTTGTTTATTGTTTTTTTTTTTTTTAAACAAGGTCTCAGTAGCCCTGACTAGTCTGGAACTCGCTGTCTAGAACAGCTTGAACTCACTGAGATCTGCTCTCACCATGGACTCAGTGTCTACTGGGATGGAGCAGGAGCGAGATCTTTCCTCACTGCTGCCTTGCCTTTTCTTTCCCTACGGAGCTATCCAACTTGACTTAAGATGGGTCCGATATGGGGTGTTGGAGGACACCCCTTAATACTGCGACCTATTGAATTGGGGTGGGGTGGATGTTGAGGGCATGAAACCCAGGGCAGCCTCCCTCTCACTCACAACCCACGCTTACAGTGCGGGGTGCCTGGTCCTGCTGGACTGCATGGTCCCAGTGCTCAGCATCCTGCGGTGGTGGCCACTATCAACGCACCCGTTCCTGCACCAGCCCCGCACCGTCCCCAGGTGAGGACATCTGCCTCGGCCTGCACACGGAGGAGGCACTATGTGCTACACAGGCCTGCCCAGGTACTGGGTGTATCTGACTGGGGTTGGGGACAGTTATCAACCTGCTAAGCCTCAACAGGAAGATTCTGAGACACTCAACCTCCTCTCAACCTACCATCCACAGAAGGCTGGTCACTGTGGTCTGAGTGGGGTGTCTGCACGGAGGATGGGGCCCAGAGCAGGAGCAGGAGCTGTGAGGAGCTTGTCCCAGGGCCAGGTGCCTGTGTTGGCAACAGCAGCCAGAGCCGGCCCTGCCCCTACAGTGAGATTCCTGGTAGGTCCTTTTGCTAGAACTGTCCCACCATGCCCCGCCTTGGTCCCCGTCACACACACTCCGAAGTCAAGATGGGAGTACGGGATGAAGCATCAGAAACGACACATGTGTCTCATATTCGAGGTTCTCACACTGCACACCTACTGAATGGGCCATCCTCGGGGGTGGGGGTGGGGGTCTGCAGAGAAGTTGGAAGGAATGGAGGGCCTGAAGCCACCAACCTATAGTATCTCTTTCTTAGATGACAACCAGCCCCAGAGGGAGGCCTCCCTGCTCAATCTATTCTAACCTTCTCCATTTGTCTCCCTGCAGTCATCCTGCCTGCTTCCAGTGTGGAGGAGACTGCCAGCTGTGGAGGTAAAAAGAGTCACTTGCGTCCCTGCCCTTCAACCCCTCAGCCACACTCCGGTCTGTGTTCTTCCCAGTTCTACAGCAGCTAAGCCTGGGGAGGTCCCCAAGTGACTTCAAGGTCGTGCACAGGGAGATCTGCATGGTTCCCTTTAGGCTAGGATGCGTCAGTCTGCATCCAAGGAAGTCATCTGTCTTCAGCTCCACCAATGGGCTATCCTGGGAGAGAAGGCCCTGGTGACAACCTCCCCAACCTCTCTTTCCTTTTATTTTGGCCCCAAAGCTCTCTCCTTTTTCCATGTTCTGGAACCTCTTGAAGCCATTACCATCCTGGAAGACAATCAGAAGGCCCCCTTTCTCACCACCTGCCTCTCTTCCTCCAGGGTTCAGTCTCATCCACCTGATAGTCACTGGCGTGTCCTGCTTCCTGGGATCTGGGCTACTGACCTTGGCAGTGTACCTGTCTTGCCAGCACTGCCAGCGCCAGTCTCAGGAGTCCACACTTGTCCATCCCGCCACCCCTAACCACTTGCACTACAAAAGCGGGGGCACCCCCAAGAATGAGAAGTACACCCCCATGGAATTCAAGGTGGGAATCTCTGTGTGAGGCAAAGGGCAGGGTGACGGGTACTGTGGTCCCGGCTCTATGTTGGACAGCACCGGGTGGGCGGAAGGGAAAAGGCAGTAGCCACCTGAAGGAGAATTGTGTCAAAGCTAGGCTCTTCCCTTAATGGCTAGCTCCAGGACTCCTTGCCCTGGGCTGGCCCCTTCCTCATTGCTTTTCTCCTCTCCATTCCTTCTCCTCCCATAGACACTGAACAAGAACAACTTAATCCCTGATGACAGAGCCACCTTCTACCCACTGCAGCAGACCAACGTGTATACAACCACGTACTACCCCAGCCCACTGAACAAACCCAACTTCCGGCCTGAGGCCTCACCCGGACAGCGCTGTTTCCCCAACAGCTGATCCCACCCTCCTGGGACTCGGGCTCCTTGCCTTCCCAAGGCAGAGAACAGTGGAACGGGACCATAGAACCACTTTGGTTTCCCCTCTGCACTGGGCCGAGAACTTGCTGCCTGGCCAGTGGGGGTCCCATCCGGCCCCAGAAAGCTCTGGCTGTCACTGACCATGGGAGAGAGGGCTGGCTTCAGGCTGGCACATGGCTGCAGATCCAGCTCAGCCCAGGTCTCATGGTCTCCTGTGACCCACCATCACTTTCCCCTGCCATGTCTGAGCTGTGGACCTACTGGGTATGTGAGGAACTTGGAGAACAGAGATGACAGAGTGGGCTCTTAGGTTTGGGTTGGAAATGACTTCCAATGGCCACCATCAACTAAATTTGCCCCCTTTTTACTGGTCCCCCAAAAGGCCTGGGCTGAGTCCAGCTTGTCAGTGACAGGAATTCATCAGGTGTCCCATCAAATGTTCCAGAAGCTTCAGATCTCAGCCCAGGGCTGGACCACTCTGATGCTATTCTCTAAGTGTCACAGGGGACCAGTGATGGCCTGGGTTGACAACCTCTGTCAGACAGTCTGTATTTTGACCAGAGACGTCCCTCTGGTACGAGGCAGTGAGGACTGAGAACAAGAAGCTAGAGGGTGCGAGAGGCTCTTCACAGGTCTCTTGGCACAGGTCTGAGACTTGTCTTCAGTGCACGAAAGGTGGCCCAGAAGGAAGGAAGACTCAACACCATAAGAGGCAGCCTGGCCTCCATGCCTATGGAGACCGTCGCTGCTCAAGATTCGTTGGCTGAGAACTGCTTGAGAGTCTCTGCTGGCCCCTCATTATTCAGGAACACACACACACACACACACACACACACACACACACACACATCTGCTACAGCAGCAAAAAGGATGGTAAGCTGTGGCATTATTAATTAAAGATGATATCCAGCCTCCAAACGGAACTGTCTTCGTGCATATGTGTGTGGGCCCTCTTGGCATGGTGTAGTCCATCCATGCAATGCTCTGAGGTAACAGATGGTTTCTCAAGATGGAGGAAATGACCCAAGGGGAGTTTGACTTTAATAGAGGCCATCTATCTGTGTGTAGGTTTATGCACGTGTGAGTGTGTGTGTGTGTGTGTGTGTGTGTGTGTGTGTGTGTGTGTCACACACACTCACACCTTCCTCTTTCAGAAAAGATGCTGAGGTGGGGGGTGGGGGTAAACGGAATTCACCAGTGAGGCCATAAGGTACAGCAAAGGCAGCATCAGGTGTGGGCCTGCCCTGAGCAGCTCCTGCGTGGAGATGGGGATTCCAGCCTGAGGGCATTGGTGAGGAGGATTCATGAGATATGTTGGAAGCTGAGTTTAACAAAACTCAATTGAGAAATGATGCCTGTGAGCGGGCAAAGCCCTAACGGAGTTTGTGCTGGAGTAAATAAAAATCACCTCAGAGCTTCAGCCCTTCAAATCAATGTGGTCATTGTGGGCGCGATTGATGGACATGTTAAATTTAGAGAACAATTTCCTGGCTTTAATTGGATAGATCAATTCTCATAAGATTCTCAGCTAAATGGAAGGTAGGCAGGCTAGAAAGCCTGCACTCTGTGGTGGAAGGGTGGGTAGCCTTCGGGAGCGAAGGAAGAAATGCGTGAGGCTTGAAGGCAGCTGGAAGAAAAGAGGGGCGGAGCCTTCCTGGAATTTCGCTGTGCACAGGAGACAGTTCAAATGACAATATCCCTGGGTCAGGGGAATTCACATGTTTTGGATCCCAGGATGGTTCCCTGTATGGTTTCCCTCAGGCATATAAGCCTAGATCTGGGGATGGGGGCGGGGTGTGGGGAACAGAGCTGTAGGACATTTTAGATCCTGAAGTTTCACTTGCCTTGAGCCTGGTAGTACTAACTAATGAAAAAGTATTCCAAGGCCAGCACTTCTGCCTCATAAGTATTGCTTGTGTGTGACCAAGTCAGGGGACAGCTCTATGGGTAATGGTCATGGAGAATTACCAGATAAAATGTACCTCTATTAATTGGAATGACATCACTGGGAAGGAAAACTAGGGGACACACACACACACACACACACACACACACACACACACACACCCGAATTCTCTTATAAGGAGGTTACCCTCAGATAGCATGGGAGGTACCACACTGCAGGCAGAAGAGCTAGTATTGTTCTCAAAGACTATTTAACAAATACACCCAGCCCAGAGCAAAGGTCTTAGTTAGGGTTTTACTGCTATGAACAGACACCATGACCAAGGCAACTGTTACAAAGGACAACATTTAATGGGGCTGGCTTACAGGTTCAGAGGTTCAGTCCAGTATCATCAAGGCGGGAGCAGGGCAGCATCCAGGCAGATGTGGGGCTGGAGGAGCTGAGGGTTCTACCTCTTGTTCCAAAGATAGCTAGGAGAAGACTGGCTTCCAGGCAGCTAGGACAAAGGTCTTAAAGCCCACAGTGACACACCTACTCCAACAAGGCCACACCTCCTAATAGTGTCTCTCTCCTGGCCAAGCATATACGAACAACCACGGTCATCCTCTTACATGCCCTGTCAAGGAGGTGTTCTCTGGCAAATGTGAAAGAAAAGCAGGCTTTCTCCAGCCTGCTGGCTCCGAGAGTGAGGAGGAGGCAGGAGCAGGTGCTTCGCGCCTTCCTTGGTTCTTTTATGTTTCCCTCAGTGTAAGTAAGCCCACTGCCTTAACGTCATACATATTCATCGCAGACAAGTTAGAGGCTACGGGAGACCAAAAACCTCTCAATGATCATACTAAAAGCCGAGACAGCGATCTACAGATTCTAACATGTGTGAAGATAATTCTCTCCCTTTCTCCCCCTCTCCCCCTGCCCTGCCAAAGCAAAGGGGATGAAAGCCAAAAGCTCTGACGCCATTTTTCAATAAAACTAGGATGTAGTTCTAATCCCAACTCATAATACAGTTGTCTGTCTGCATTCTTAGGGAATTGGTTCCAAGGCACTGCCCCACCCCCAGAGATGCCCAGATTTGTGGATGCTGGTGGTTCCTTATGCAAAATGGAGTGGAATTTGCATGTAGGCAGAGCACACCCTCTTGAACCTTCTTGGATTATTTCTGATACCTAATGTGACCTGAGAGCGTTGTGAATCACTGCTCTATATTGTTGAGGGAATATTGATGAGAGGAAATGTCTGTGCGTGCAGTTCAGATGCAGTTTTTCCCCTCCAACATTTTCCATCTGTGCTTGGTTGAATATGCACACAGAAGCTATGGATGGGAAGGTTAGCTGTCTATGAGAGAAAGCAGGGGGAACAACAGTGGTCCCCTGGGGAAGTGGAGATAGGATTTCAAAAGGGATCAGAAATTACGGAGATGGTGAGAAAGAAACCAAGAAGACGGGAGTGGTGTATGAAAATCAACGTGTGAGCTTCAGCTAGATCCTGGAGTCCTGGAGGTTTTGTTTATGTTTCATGATTTAAATTTTTTTCTTGGTAAAAGACAGGCACAGAAAAGTCAGGCAAAGCAACACAGTAACATAGGACAAAACTTTTGCAAACAAGGACTCAAGAAACAGAATGAGGACAACTGTCCCAGGACCCCTTTCCTTCCTCCCCTCCGTCACACAATGAGACCGTTATTGGCACCAGGAGAAAGGTAAGGGCTCATGTAAGGAAATACAACTGCTGCTCACCACATGTCTAGACCAGAGCCCATTTCTATAATGGTGGCAATGGAGATGCTGGGTGGTCTTATTCGTAACTTAATGATACATTGATGAGAACTTTAGTCTTAGGAGGGACAAGTCTCAGCTACAGATGCTAACTGAATATTAGGGTGAATGTTAGGAGAGAAAGAAATGAAGACCCCTTTTATTTCCCCCATCATCACCATGGTATATGTTCATTAAAGAAAACTTGAGGCCAAAACACCCACCTGCATCTTGCCACGAAGTACTGCATTTAAAATGGGCCTTTGCTCTAATTGTACTGTGGTTTTTTTTAAACCATGTACATCCAAAGCTCTGTGTGTGTGTGTGTGTGTGTGTGTGTGTGTGTGTGTGTGTGAAGAAGAAGAAGAAGAAGAAGAAGAAGAAGAAGAAGAAGAAGAAGAAGAAGAAGAAGAGGAGGAGGAGGAGGAGGAGGAGGAGGAAGAGGAAGAGGAAGAGGAGGAGGAGGAGGAGGAGGAGGAGGAGGAAGAAGAAGAAGAAGAAGAAGAAGAAGAAGAGGAGGAAGAAGAGGAAGAAGAAGAAGAAGAGGAAGAGGAGGAGGAGGAGGAGGAGGAGGAGGAGGAGGAGGAAGAAGAAGAAGCAGAAAGATAATTTTGGAATGGGCTACGAGGTAGCTCAGTTAACAGAGTACATACCTTGTATCCAAGGCTGGTTTTGATTCCCCAGCACAAAACAGAAAGTAATCCATTAGGACTGGGGTTGGTCTCAGTTATCAGACCATGCACAAAGCCCTGGGTTCAATACAGAATAAATGGCAGTACATGCCTATAATCCTAACCTATGGAAGGCGGGGACAGGAGGGTCTTATCCTGAGATTTTATCCTGATTTTATCCTGAGATAAAATCGACTCTGTACCAAAAAAGAAACATAATTTTGGAATACACAAAAGCCTAATAAAATATTAATATAATAAAGAGATAATTATGAATATCTTAATATGTCTTTTCCAGATGCTTCTCTGTGATCGTATGTGAGCTTGGTGGCATTTCATAAAAGTAAGGTATACTAATCATCCTGATTTTTAACACATAACATTGTATCGTAATTTTCTTACATTGTTAGAAATTCTTCCAAGCCTGGGGGCCTTTTTCAGGCCTGTCCTGGCAGTGGGAAGGAAGAACAGAGAGGCCTGTGAGGGATAAGGTTTCCCCACTCTGCATCTTCAATTAGAGAAAATGCAATCTTTACACATTTCATTACACGGCAGTATACTTTGAAATGTTTACATAACACTTGAAAAGTCTGAAATATTTTATCACTTGAATTTCATTTTTATTGCCTAAATTCGTTCTCCTCTTCTATATAAATATATCATCTGACTACATGAATTTATCATAATTTGCATTACCCACTCTTATTGCTTCATATTTTCTTTTGCCAGAGATTACTATTCCAGGGTTTTCTTGTACATTTTCCTCACATGCCCTTAGGCAGGTAGGTAATGAGCTTGTCGTGTGGCTGTCTGGGTTAGTCATAGTCCAGTGGGAATACATTGCTGGCCAGAGTGCGACTGGTGGTCACATCCCTGGAAGAGAACATTGGCCGTGGATGTAGCTGTGCTTCTCAGAGACTTCACCTGGACAATCAGGTGCCTTGAGCCCATGTCCTCACACTGGAACCTCCAAAGCCAGACTCAGGCAAACCAGGGCTACAGAGTGAAATGCTGTGATATCAGTTCAGCTTGGCTTCCTGAGTTCTCTCCCCAGGACCCACATGGTGGAAGGAGAGAAATGACTCCCATAGGTCACCCCCCTGACCTCTATGTGTTGTGGCAGCCAATTCACAAGTTCAGGGGTACATTTGTGCACACTAAATAGTGCAAATTTTTAAATTGAATAAATTAAAGAATACGCAGCTGGACACGATGGTGGACACAACTATGATCTCAGTGTTCAGGGGGCACCTCAGGTGGGTCATTGTAAGGTGGGGTCAGCATAGTCTATGTAGTTAGTTCTAGGCAGCCAGGGCTGCATAATGAAACTCTATTCTCCAAAAACAACAAGTAAAGCACACACAGACACAGACAGACACACACAGACACAGACACAAACACACACATGTGCACGTACATGCACATACAAAAGCATACAGTAAAAGTAAGTTTTCTTTTTAAACTAATTTTAACTGGTAACATAAATATAGTATAGATATTTATGTTATAGTATAGATTTATAGATATTGTGCAAAGTTTTTATGTACACACATATGTAATGTTCAAATCAGGATAAACATATCAGCCTTCCCAGGATGGTCAGTGTTAATTGTCAGTTTGACATCATCTAGAACCTCCTGGGAAATGGATGAGTCTCTGGGCACACCTGTGAGGGATTGTCTTGATCAGTGTGATTGAGGTAGGAAGACCTGCTGCCCACTCTGGGCGGCATCATTCCCTGGCTGGGATTCTTGTCTATGTGAATGGAAAAAATGGAACTGAGCAGCAGCCAGGTCTCATCCCTCTCTGCTGCTTTGTTGTGGATGTGACCAGTTGCTCTGAGCTGCTGCTTTGACTTGCCTGTCATGATGGACTACACCCTGTAACTGTGAGTTAAAATAAATTCTTTCTCTCTTGAGTCGCTTGTGTCAGAGTGTTCATCGCAGAAACAGGAAAAAGCAAAACAAAAAACAAAAACAAGACACTCCTTAAACATGCCATTTCTTTACAGTAAAAACATTCCTAATCTTTTAAGCTTTTAATTTTTAATTATATAACATTTTACCATTATACATGTTTCCCAGTTTTAATTCTTAGGCTCCAGGGTTCTCTTCCATGTGCAGGTACAAAGATAATTCCCCACTTACAATGGGTAAGGTGCCTATAAACCTAAGGTAGCCCCAAAATAGAAGCCAAAATGCATTTGCTATGCCTACCACACCCAACGTCACAGCTTCCCTGAGCCTACCACAAACATGCTTGGAACACATGCATCAGCTTGTGTTTGGGCAAAATTAACTAAAGCAAAACACGGTTTCCAATAAAGCACTGAGTAGCTCACATATCTGGCTGGCATGGTAGCTCACTGACACTTGCTTCCACTCAGTCAAAAGCCCAGAAAACAGATCACCACACATGGGAGAGTCTCTGCATTTGCTCATGAGACACACTGGGAGCTCAGCTCCAACCCTGCAAATTGCCCCTTGGCCCTCAGCATTTGGAGCTAAGCTTGATGGACAGCTGTGGTTGCGTGAGAACATCACGGAGTCTAGCCAGCACATCCCCAGTAGTCACAGGCACAAGTCTTGCTTTTAGGTTTCTTAATAGAAATGACTGTCAATATCCAGGTAAATCTTCAGGGAGGCTCTCTCTCTCTCATGCTTCCTACTACGTGAACATTCTATTAGTCAGTTAAGCTATTTCAAGATGAGAATGCCATCATAATTAATGCTGATTACAAAAGCAATTGATTTATGGTTAAAAAAAAAATCCAGCATTTGGAAATAGCAAGTGAACTGCGTGAATTATTGAGACTTTAAAAGACTATTGGTCGGATACATTCAGAAAGAGCATTATTATAATCTTTGTGAGCCAATATTTGTTAAACAGTTTTCAATGATCCAAGGCAGAATAATAGAGATTTGATGAAATCACAGGTCTAATATTAGTCAGTGGGCTTGATGACTGTCTCGCATCCATTACATCAAATGAAATTACTTTTAAGAATTATGTTAATTTGGGACTGTTTAATTCCATTTAGGTTATGAGTCTTTCAAAAATAAATTGTGTTTTGGAATTCATTTTATGAAAAATTAATTTAAAAATAATGTCAGTTTTTCTACTGCAATACTCCACGAGCAGAAAAAAAAATACCAACATGTATAATATTTGTGACTAAATCACCTTTGATCCAGATGGAGGAATACACTGAAATGAGGAAAAGGAAATAGTGTTACACAATGTAATGTTACTCAGAGAGTGCCAGACTTTGGGGCTGTGGTCCGCCTCCGTTGGTACACTTACCCAGCATGCACTCCGCCCTGAGGTCAATCCCCAGCATAGAAAAAACCAGATGCGATGGTGCACGTCTGTCATCCCAGTACTCAGGAGGCAGAGGCAGGAGGATCAGAACTTCAAAGTCATCTTGGGCTACAGAGGAAGGTTAAGGCTGGCCTGGGCTACATGAGACTCTTCAGTTCTCACTACTGGGAGAGACAGCAGTCTCTGCTGAATCAGCTATAGTCAAGGGACCCCTGGGGCCACCCCACAGCCGACAGCCCTGAGACATTGCTTTTGTGACACAGTAACAGCCAGCTTAAAGTCTGAGCCTTGCAGATCTTTCACAAAGTTGTAAGAAGAATGAAGTTCTTCAGAGGGAAATTTCAGATTCACTCTTGTACTCCAGAAGCTTCGCTCTGCAATGCCACTGCTTGGCTTTAGTCCCAACTTGGACCCCAGGGTGTCTTTAACATTTGCCCAGGTGTGTGTTCTGAGCTGTGTGCACCCATCCGTCTGTAAGGCTGCTCGGAGGCTTTCCAATCCCCGGCCCTCCTCAGGGTCTCTGTCTCTTCCCTAACCACTGGCACGCCATTTATTTAACTGGATCCCTAGTGGAAGACGTGATGTCTTTGAACTTGTGTTACGGGCAGACCACAATGGCAGGGTGAGTTGCTCAGTCTATGTGCTTTGAATTTCGATAGGCTTACCTGTTTTGTTGTCTCTTTGTTTTGCTCTACTCGCTCTAATGTCATAGCATGGCTTGTAGTTTGTTTCTATCCAGTCCTCTTCAAATGATTTTAATATGATGAGTGTGAGTGTGTGTGTGTGTGTGTGTGTGTGTGTGTGTTCACTGGAACGCACACGCAGGCACGCACACACACAGGGATGTTAGAGGACAATTTGTGAGAGCTGGTTCTCCTGGTTCTCTCCTCTACCATGTGGGTTCCAGGGATCAAACTCAGGCCATCAGGCTTGGTGGCAGGTGCATTTTCCTGCTGGGCCATCTTGCCAGGTCCTTGCTCTTCTCAGAGGCTATTCCACAGCTTTAATAGAAAGACCATTGACCGTATGGGAACAACCAAATGGCTGGGCACAAAGCCACAGGCCCACAATCTGAGGCACTCGGGAGGCTGAGGGAGGAGGGTTGCAGATGTCAAGAACAATCTGGCCAGCGGAGGCGAGGGAGTGAGGCGCTGCCTTAAAAACTTTGAAAAGGATGGGTGAGATATCTCTGCAGATAGAAGTGCTCCATGGGGGGCTGGAGAGATGGCTCAGTGGTTAAGAGCCCCGACTGTGCTTCCAGAGGTCCTGAGTTCAATTCCCAGCAACCACATGGTGGCTCACAACCATCTGTAATGGGTTCCAATGCCCTCTTCTGGTGTGTCAGAAGATAGCTACAGTGTACTTTATATAATAAATGAATAAATCTTTTTTTAAAAAAAAAAAGTGCTCCACGTGCAAGCTTGCTGACCCGAGTTTGATGCCTAGAACCCGCATAGTGAAGGAAGAGATGGTTCTTGCAAAATTGTCCTCTGACTTCTAAATACATGCTGTGGTACAGGCATAGGTAGGGCACACACTTAATAATCTTACTATTAGGGGTTGGGGATTTAGCTCAGTGGTAGAGCGCTTGCCTAGCAAGCGCAAGGCCCTGGGTTCGGTCCCTAGCTCCGAAAAATAGAAAAGAAAAAAAAAAGAAATAATCTTACTATTAATAATAATGATTAATAGTGATAATAATTTAAAGTAAAAGTTACTTGAAAAAAAATAAAACAGAGCTACAGATACAGCCCAATAATAAAGCTCTTGCCTTCACATACGCAGGGCCCCTCCCCTTGGAGAACAGAAAAGACAGGAAAATCAGCTCTGGTTACTTAGTCTCTTCCTTTAATAACTGATTTGCCAGGTACCTCCCTAGTCAGATGCCCCTACAGGGCCCCACCACATCTCTGCTCCTAATCAAATCTTGTTTTGATGCCCTGTATTCTTTGGATCTCTGCCTTTTTTAAAACGTAAATAAGTACACTGTCACTGTCTGCAGATGCCCTAGAAGATATCAGACTCCATTACAGATGGTTGTGAGCCACCATGTGGTTGCTGGGAATTGAACTCAGAACCTCTGGAAGCGCAGTCGGGGCTCTTAACCATTGAGCCATCTCTCCAGCCCTGGATCTCTGCTTTTTAAAGCACCTACTGAGTAGCCAGAGTCTGGCTAAGGCGTGACTGGTTATCAAGGCTGTAATAAAGGCTTTAAGATCCTGAAGGGACTGAGTGGTTCTGGGCCTTTCAGAATGTAATTTGGCAGAGGAGCAAACACTCTGGACAGGACTCCTAGAGCCCTGACATGAAGCTGCCTGAGTTGCCTGAGTTACTACAACCCTTCACTCTCTCAGGCCACAGCTCTCCCCATTCCTGCCTACCTCCCCTCTGACCCACACTTCCAGCAGCCCTGGCCTGGGCAAGAAGTTGGGTACCTCCCGTAGCTTAACCATAACTTTGTATGAAGAAAAATCTCTGTACTTCCTAGAGCTTCATTTTAACATCCATCTGGGAACGTGGTCTTGAGATGGTAATGGACATCTGTCCTTCCACTTGATCTGGAGAGGGAGGTGAGACAAGAAGTAGAGGGAAGACCAGATTAGACTATATAGCCAGGAAAAATGAGTCTTCCACACCCACCCCAGTCGCCATCCTGCCATGGCATCATTGCCTCATGTTCGGTTTCAGCACTGCTGTTCACCAGGCCCTCTTCTGTCTTATTCTTGCTATTGCTATGTAAAAACACCATACCCAGGGCAACTGATACAAGAAAGCATTTAATCTGGCTCACTAAGTCAGAGGGTTGGAGTCCATGGAGGAATGGTTGAGAGCTCACATTTCTATCAACAACCACTAGGCAGAAAGAACACTGGGAATAGCAGTTTCTTTTGAAACCTCAACGCCCATGACACACCTCCTTCAACAAGGCCACGCCTCCTAATCCTTCCCAAATAGTTCCATCAACTCGGAACCAAGTCTTCAAATATTCAAGACTATGGGAGCCAGTCTATTTAAACTATCAGATTAAAAACTCAAAAAGAAAGAAATCTGCCCGTGTACAGCGAAGAACTTCACCCCAAAACCCAGGCTGAAGAATGGAGAGAAAACAGGGCAAAGAGGGAGAAACTGAACCCTCACAACTACAGTCCATACAGGCTCACCTTAGTAAAGATGGCTGACTTGGTTCTGATGCCAACAGCCCCCAGGGGCATACTGTCTTAAGGATACCCACCAAATGGCTCAGAATTCACTCTTTGGTCCTTTCTTCCTCTGCCCAAATAGCTTCCCAGGAGAATCACTAACCAGAACAGAAAAAAAAATTGGCTACGCTTAGGATTCTTCTTCAAGCTTCCTTTCAGAGAACAGAGGAACCCAGCACTCCTTCCTGGTGCAGAGGCAAAGCCACTCTCCTGAGCATCTCACCTCCCTGCCCTGAAGATGCTGTCGGCTTCCAGCTGGCATCATGCCAACCCCTGCTCAGTCCTCTGGGATGCAGTGCAGTACAGCACTATTTCTTTATTAACATTACTTTACCCGCATTTTCTAAAATGACTGAAACAAAATCAGTCATGCCTGCTATGGCTTCTCAGTTGACTTGTAGAATTTTTCATCATAGTTTAAGCATAGTTTCCGGGATATTGTAAATACCAACATTTTTAAAAGTAAAACGATTCTTTTAAATGTAGCCATCAGAATCTAAAAGGCACAGCATTTAAAAAAAAGAAAAATACTGGAAGACTCCATCAACAGCCGAATTTACACTGCTCCTTCTCCTCTTCTGACTAATACATCATGCTACTTCCCCTGCACAATTTCACCCAAAATAATATGTTTAAGGTTTGAATATCTTATATTTTTCTGCACTAGAATATGTAAACGAGCTATAACTTAAAATTTAAACATTTTTTGTGACTAGAAGATTTAAATAAAAAAATTTATGATTGTTGATAACAGACATTTAGGGGTATTTGAGCATGTTAAATAAAAAGACAAATTTAGAGAGTGGGCATTTAAGTTAATGAGGTGGAGAGAGAGGGGAGAGAGAGAGAGAGACAGACAGACAGACCTTTAGGTTCAGGATTTAAAACAGACTGTGATGACTGTTGCTAACTAAGCAACCCAAACAAGGATTTGCAGTTCTCTCTGGAAAGAAGGGTGATGTTGAAATCTCAGACAGAGGCTTTTTGGTTTTGTGTTTGTCTGTTTGTTTTTCAAGACAAGGTTTCCCTGTGTATTGCTGGCTGTCCTAGAACTCTATAGACCAGGCTGGCCTCGAACTCACAGAGATCCACCTGCCTCTGCCTCCTGATTGCTTAAGGCTTACGTGCTGAGGGATTAAAGGCATGTGCCAGCTGCATGTCTTTACATGGAATTTGTTTTCTAATGGTGAGGTTGGCAGTGGAAATGAGCCTCCAGCCAGGGACTCAGTTCCGTGGTAGAGTATTCACCTCACAAGTGTGAGGACCTGGGTTCAAACCCTCGGCACCCGAAAACCAGACAAACCAAAGAAAGGAAAACAAAAAGTCCAAGTAAAATGCATAGATAGTGTCCAACGACTTGGCAGAAGTTCATGAAGATGATAGAACTAAGAGGAAAAGAAGAAGGAGAAGGAGAAAGAGGCGGCAACAATCTTTAGGACCTTTGTGGGGCAAGTGGAACCATGCCGCCAGACAGAAAAAGCTGGTAAGGTGGAGCAGATTAAGGAACCCCAGCAACTCTCATAATTGAGAATGGTAGGCATTTAAATCTGCTCCCAACCCGGTTCCTGTCCTGGAGCACGTGACCACAAGACCCCACTAAAAGGACCATGACAACTGGTCACATAGCATAGAACCCAGCTTTCTCTAGGTTAATGCGGTATCTAAATTGGCCCTGATTGTCTAGCCAGTGAGCTTCCCTTCCCAGGCATCTCCTCTCCTGGAAAGGTATTTAATCTCTGGTCCACCCTGAGTAAGTCCTGTGCATTCATTTTCTACCAGGAATAAACAGTTTGAACAAGCAGGGACTGTCTCCTTCATCAGAGACCAGGGCGGGTGGGGCGGGGAGGGAGGGGCTTCCTCATATCAAGCAAAGTCTATGACTCCTGCAGAAGGCCCTCTCCACTCCTGGCACTCACTCTGAGCTAAGCCAGATTCCCTCTGCCCCGGCTCATCTCAGCCCTCTGCCTTCCCTGTTCTCAACTGAGGGGCATCTGGGGGCCCAGGAGTATGAGAACCACGGCCTCAGCCTGTGCTGTTTTTTACCGGGAGAAACACAGGCTGGGACTTCTATCTTAAGCTACCCTCCTCTGAGCCGTGTGTGCTCAGGAGGGAGTCCCTCACCCTGATGGCATCGAGGAAGGAACACAGCCTAGCATTTCTGTGTTTCGTCTCCGTGAACAGCATCCGGGCACCCCAGCGGTGAGGCTGAACTCACGCACAGTCCTTGGCTTAGGCAAAGAGCTAACATGGTACCAAAAGCACAAATTCAGTATTGACAAACAGATGCAGACAAACACACTTGGATGAGTACAGCTGGTAAAGGCACTTGCTACGTGAGCCTGGTGACCGCAAAACCCAGCTAAGAATGGATGGGGAGAGCCTGCTCCAAAGAGCTGTCCTCTGACCTCCGCATACATGGAGAAGGGCCTGCCCACATCCACACACACTTCAAAAAAGTCCCCCAAATAATAAGAAAGATAATACATAGTCTAGGACAAAATATTTGCACATTCGGAATCCAAATATAAAACAAAGAACATAATAAAACAAAAGGAAAAGATTCAAAGAGCCTTTTTAAAAATTAAATAATGTTTTATAATATTTTTGGACCATATCCTTTCCCATACCCCAGCTCCTTTCCACCTCCCTATTCTCTCTCTCTCTCTATCTCTCTCTCTCTCTCTCTCTCTCTCTCTTTCTCTCTCTCTCCAAAGCTCCCCAAATTGAAAATCAAAATGAATAAACAAAAACAGTAAGGCAAAAACAAAAAAACAAGAAATAAAACTCTACCAAAAAACAAAACAAAAAAAACAAAGCCAAAAACAACAAAAGCAAATGTCTTAGGGTTTACTGCTATGAACAGACACCACGACCAAGGCAACTCTTATAAGGACAACATTTAATTGGGGCTGGCTTACAGGTTCAGAGGTTCAGTCCATTATCATCAAGGCGGGAGCAGGGCAGCGTCCAGGCAGGCATGGTGCAGGAGGAGCCGAGAGTTCTACATCTTCATCTGAAGGCTGCTAGCAGAATGAGTTCTACATCTTCATCTGAAGGCTGCTAGCAGAATACTGGCTTCCAGGCAACTAGGATGAGAGTCTTAAAGCCCACTCCCACAGTGACACACCTACTCCAACAGGGCCACACCTTCTAATAGTGCCACTCCCTGAGCCAAGAATATAGAAACCACCACAGCAAACAAACTTTTCACCAAGGAGGTGCGGGGACTGAGAATAAGCTCCTGGAAAGGTGATTCTGCTCATGAAGTATGTGAGCTAAACTACAAGGAGTCACAGCTTCCTGTTGAAAAGGAAAAAAGGCTGGGGCTCAGTGTGGACCGGCTCCCCAGCACTGCAAAAAACAGAACATAAATTCCCGTGGTGAGAGGGCACAGAGAGGATGCCCGATGTGACTCTCCCACACTGCAGGTGAAAATGACATTGTTGTGGGTCATAGGGCAAAGGCCTCAGCTTCAGGGGTCCTGAAGGACTAGATTCTTCCAACTGTGCTAAGATACTAATCCAAACCTGAGGGGCAAGCTGTGGAGAAGACAGGAACGGAGCGAGCTTTTATCAGTACAGCTGTTTGGGAAGACGAGGGCACGGGCTCCCGCAGGCCTGCCCGCAGGGACTGGGGCCTCAAAGATTAAGAAGCACAACAGCGAGGGGAGGAGCAGTCCTGGTCAAACTGTGGTCTGGAGTGTCATTATCTTTAGTCCAGCTTGGTGAGATGGCGCCTTAGTCAGCACTGCATGTATCTGATAATCTGGTTTCCACCGTGAAATGATTGCTCTGGTTTAGGGGGCAGTCTCAGTTGTTATCTTCGAGCGTTTCAAACCCCGTTGGGAGTTAGGCTCCTCATGGATCGTCACCGTTTTCGAAGGCTCAGAACAATGACTGGCAATTTGTAGCAAGGCCCCCATGGTCTGGAACAGGCTGTAGCAACACCTGACAGCTGACCATACTGATTATTACATCCCTGTAAATCTGAAACCGTCTTAGCTCTTCCCTTGGCATCTTCAACACTTGAGGGAGAGAGGAGAGTGAGTTAACCTTGTGCCATCCATTTTTAGACAGACACTTCTTTAGACCAACTTGCCGACTGCAGCAACCCAAATGTAGGATAATTAAGGAGCCAGACACAAAGCGAAGACACAGATGCCAAGTTTTATCCTGGTTTGTTTGTTTGTTTTGTCCCCCATCAGAAATCTCTGAGCCCAGTGAAAGATTTGTGCTTCCAGAGAAGCAGCCTCTAAGTCCCCATTACAAAATGAAGCAACCACTCTCGCGGTTACTGCACAGGGACCATTCCACCGGTAGGCATTTATGGTGAAGTTTTAAATTTGCTCCTTTCACTTTGAAGTTTCAATTATTTTAGTGCATGAACTAATTAAATTGTCAATAGACAGATTAACAGGAGAAAAGCAACAAATATTAACTTGCAGAAACACAAAGCCAGATGTCAAGTACAAGACTCAAAAATGAGCTAGAGAGTGAAGCTTACAACAAAGGAGAGGGCGTGGCTTCCTGAGGAAAGGGGCGTGGCTTGTGGAAGAAAGGGGAGTGGCTTCTGGATGGAAGTGAGGGGGTGGCTTCTGGAAAGAAGGGGTGTGGCTTCTGGAGGGAAGGTTGAGCTCTGCAGGCGCTCAAAGAGCAAGGCACACGTCATTCAGCTGGAGTAACCACCACTTGAGGTAACATCTGCCTTTGGTAGCTCTCAGACTGCCTCTCCCTCAGTGTCCTTTTCCTGTAAAGTGAACTCTGCTCCTCAGAAAGGGGTCTATCATAGTGGGGGGTGGGGGTGAGGCACTCCTTAATCCCAGCATTTGGAAGGCAAAGGCAGCTGGCTGTGAGTATGCAGCCAGCTTGGTCTACTGAGTAAGTTCCAGGATAACCAGGGTTATGCAGAGAAACCCTGTCTCAAAAAAAAAATAAAACGACAACAAAAGCGAACAAAAAAGAAAGGGGTCTATCGGGTTTACAAATATGGACTTTCTTTTTAGACATAAATTTTTCTAAAATGGTCATCTTTTCAGAGTTAATGCTGTCTGCAGTTTCTCAGAATGGCCATTTTGATATATGACAAAGGAATGTTCTTTGAGGGGTATCATATTTAGGGTTCTCACAGTATCTATCCAAGAGGTAAAAACAAGTGCATATGTTCACCCAATGGCTTACACAAACGTTCCAAACAGTTTTATTTGTTAGAGTAAAGACCTATGCATGGGATAAGTGTCTGACAATAGACGAATGGGAAAAAAGTTGTGGTACACCCATAGACTGGAATAATATAGAGTTCAACAATAAAAATGAATACGCCACCAATACAGGTATCACAGATATGAAGATATGTATATTGAGTAAAAGGACATCAAGTGTTAATAGTATATGCAATAGGATTCCATTTATATATGATTCCAGAAAAAGTGGAACCAGGCTACAGGGCTAGAACCCAAACCATGATTGCCTGAGTAGGAAGAGGGAGATGGAGGGAGAGGGGAAGAGAGGAGGATGATGGGTATTTCATTATCTCCATGGCGATGATGGTTCCATGGGTATGCACGTATCAAATTTACTTCAGATGGTTCTGTGGCGGTGAGCCTGCATCTGTAACAGCAATAAGGGTGCTCTGAGACCTGTGACTGGACCGCCTGGCTGGAAGTGGCCTTGGCTTGGAAGGGGCTGGAATGACCGCCAGGCCAGCCACAGGTAAGCCAGGAACCGGGATTTTCTTTTCTGTGGTGGCCTGTGCGTTCATGAAAACAGGGTTTCTTCTCTGTGTAGCTTTGACTGACCTGGAACTCATACCGTAGACCAGGCTGGCCTCAAACTCCTGACTGCTGGAATTAAAGATTACATCTATTTCGAGAACTTCTCCAGCAGTTCTTACCTGGTTAGAGGGGTTGAGGAGCTCAATGAGACTGTAAATGGAAGTGGAAGCAAAGGTTGTCTGTCTTTGCCCGTCTGCAAAGGGATATTTCTAATAGCCTCAACAGCTTGGCTCACAGTAATGCTAGTGAGTTTGAGGAGAAATCAAGGCAGCTAGGGGTCTCGGAGCAGCAGAGACATCAAATGAAGCACTGAGAGCTTTTTCTTTCTCAGTGGTTTGAATCATTACCAGCCACCCACACGAGGGGAAAGTGCAGTGTGACTCTCTTGACTGAGACAGAGATCTCAAACCAACAACTGGAAAAGGAGGACTGCTCTTTTTACACACTGGTGTTTGATTCTGTGTAGAAGACACTTCTGGCTGATCAAGGGGAGATCAGAGTTGGTTGCAAATTCCGAGCTGAGATCCCAGATCGTTTGGCAGAGGGAGAATTGAATAATCGAAATCAACAGAAGATGGGGATGAAAGGGAGCCCTCTTACACACGGGCAGATCGATCAGTTTCTCGTGGTGGCCCGAGCTGTGGGAACCTTTGCCAGAGCCCTAGACTGCAGCAGCTCAATTTGACAGCCAAGCTTACACATGCTGCTGCATCCCAACATATCACCCTGATCCATGCCACGGACGTGTTGCAAAGGAGTGACTCTGACTTGGCCAAAGCTGTGTCAACCCTAGAACCACGGGGAGGTCCAGTGCTCTGTCAGGATGAGATAGAGGAACGGTCTGCTTCTGAAGCCGTGCTATTTGCAGAAGTTCTGGAGATGTACGGGAAGGATTTCAATGATATCTGCCCAGGACTTCCTACCCTAGAAGTCACTTACAAGCACAGCCCAGTTTTATCACATGTGGAAAAGCGCAGATTGGTGTATTCAGCAGAAAAGATTGCAAACTGCTGAGGCAGACGGCAAACTGAAACAAGTTTCCATCTCCACTTAGACTAAGCCAAACCCTGACCGGATCATTTCTGGGGTTCAAAACCTGGAGCGAGTGGGGCTGGGTTCCAGAAAGGCCTGACTTGCGAGAGCTGCCACACCACACAGTGTGCCTGCCCAGTGGTATACCTGGGACCCACCTAACATGCAGTGCCGACTTTGTACTTCCTGTTGGATTTATTGGAAGAAGTAGAGGGGACTGAAGACTCTGACCCAGCTGCTCAGGGCACCACAGAGCCACACTCAAGAGGTCATTTATCCAGACCTGAAGCCCAAAGTCTCTCCCCCTAGACAACCAGTGCTGACCGGGCCACGTTGATGGCTAAGAACAGGAAAACTTTCTTGCTCCAAACCACAAAGCTGACTTGCCAGACAGACGTGCAGAGACCTATTACAGCCAAGGAGCACTGTCCGGAGACCCTACGCACCCATCAATGCTGATGCCATCAAGGCAGAGTGCTCTGTCCGACTTCCTAAGGCTGCCAAGACGCTACTGAAAATTCACCCTCAGGTGCGGCTACCCTTGGCAACTATGATCAAAGATCCGGTGGGCCAGGCACCGCGGAAACCAAAAACACCTCAGGGCGCCAAGACACCATTCAATAGAAACCAGCTGACCCAGAATCGAGGCCTGGGGTGGGGTATTACGGTGAAATGTCCCTATGAGAGCATGGTAGGGGCAGGGGCAAGGTAGGGGCAGGAGCAGGGGTAGCGGCAGGGGCAGGGGCAGGAGCAGGGGTTCCCTCTTCTGCCAGTGGAGGGCCTCTGGCTTCAGGGGTTCGTTCAAGCTCACAGCCAGCAGCCAAGCATCAGAAACTAAACTCTGCTGATGCTCCCAATTCAGTGGTATTTGTGGCCACCAAGGATAACCGGGTCTTTAAGGAAGCTCTAACTCACCCGGAAATGCGCCGAGCTGCCCGAAGGCCCAGCTTACCTCTGATGGTGAAGACAGCGCTGACGACAGTGCGGCCCCCAGTTCCTCTGCCCGCATGCATCTTCACATCCTGCCAGCACCAATGAGCCCATTGTCCTGGAGGATTGAGCATCTTAGGGGAAGAGAGGTGGGATGAGAGGTAAAAGGGGTGGGTGCCCGGGACATACAAATCTTCATTCCTTTCGGTATCGAAGGGAGTAAGGAGTGAGGGAGGGTTGAAGCTGGTGTGTGTGTGTCCTTGCAGGGGTTGGACACCCTCTGGTGTTACTGCCAGTAAGTCCCCTTTTTGGGCCTCTCTCCATGTCTGTGATGGAGAACAGCCTATAGGAACTTACCTGTGTGTACCTAGCCTATTTGGGGCCTGGGACCCACAGCTGGTTTGGACAGTTGGGGGGAGGGTTTTTTAATTTTTTTAAAAAAGGGATAGAGGAAGAGAAGAGTAAACATTAGGTATTGGTCTCTGGCTCGAGGAAGGGGGAATACACCGCCATGTCTCTTTTTTTCTTTATTTTCTAACGGGGAGGGGTTTACTCTTACTGTCCAGTGTCTGGACTTTCCTTAGTGGAGTCTGAGCCTAAGCTGGCATCGACCCCAGCCCTTCCCTTTCTCCCTCTGTCTTTTATATGCCAATTCTCAGAAATAAATTTTCTGTTTTTTTTTTTTTTAATTTACTTCCTACCTTAAAGATACAAAGTCATAGCTTAGTAAGGTGTGGCACGGATCTACAATTCCAGCACTGGGTAGGTTGAAGCAGGTAAACCAGAATTTCACAACCACCTCAGGCACGTAACACTTTAGGCCAACTTGAGTTACATGAGACTCCATCTTAAAAGAAAACACACCTCAGCAAAGCTATTAAATGGGGTGGGTTAGCATTAAGAGAATGCTGGCTACTAACTTACCTCCGAGAACAGTGGTTCTCAACCTGTGGGTCACCACCCCTTTGAGTGTCAAATGACCCCCCACTGGGTCCCATATCAGATATCCTGTATATTAAATATTTACATCACGATTCATAAAAGTATGAAATTAGTTATAAAGTAGCAATGAAAATAATTTTATGGTTGGGGGGTCACTACAACATGAAGAACTGTATTAAAAGTCACAGCAGTAGGAAGGTTGAGAACCACTGACCTAGAATCTCCTGTAACTATTGACCTGTCAGAAGTGAATGGGCAGCTTCCTGTCTCCCTTTTCTTGGTCAGGTGGATATAGTACAAGATAGAGGCAAAGGGGATGACTCTGGAAGGTCTCGCTGAGCCTGTGGAAGGGGCAGAGAGGAGGAGCATGAGCTTGGTATGCCTTATTCCAGCCTGGACAGAGGGAGATGATGCGTACAGTCTTGACATCCGCGTGTCCTGGAGAATAGAGGACCCAGGCTTCCGTTGTTTCTCTAAAGCAGTCTCTTGCAAATCTCCCCATGAGTCTGTTGATTTTTCCAGTAGCTGCAGAAAGAAGAATTAAGCCACCCCTATTCTAGAATATATCAGAACTCTGGATATTTGCGCTGGAGTCAAAATGCTCTATTGCTCGTAACAGAAACATGGGAGGAAGGGATAGGTAGATAGGTGTGCTGGGGAGGGATAGGTGTCATGGGGAAGGGATCAGTGTCCTGAGGAAGGGACAGGTGTCCTCGTGAAGGGACAGGTGTCATGGGGAAGGGACAGGTATTATGAGGAAGGGATAGGTAGATAGGTGTGCTGGAGGAGGGATAAGTGTCATGGGGAAGGGATCAGTGTCCTGAGGAAGGGACAGGTGTCCTCGTGAAGGGACAGGTGTCATGGGGAAGGGACAGGTATTATGAGGAAGGGATAGGTTTGCTCAGAGAGGGATAGGTGTCCTGAGGTAGGGACAGCTGTGCAGCCCTCTCCTAGCTCTAGAATAGCTTGTTCTTAGAGACATCTTAAACAGGATTTTTATTTATTTGTGTAACAACATTTTTCATTTATTCCTTGGAAATCTTATACATGTAGATAATGAAGTTTGGTCATATCCACCATTACGTTCTCCTATTCCCGCCCCCTGCCTCTGAACCACTCTTCCCAACATTTCTTCCTTCCTTCCTCTCCCTTCCTTCCTTTCTTTCTTTCTTTTTTCTTTCTTTCTTTCTTTTTTCTTTCTTTCTTTCTTTCTTTCTTTCTTTCTTTCTTTCTTTCTTTCTTTCTTTCTAGTGAACCATTGAGTTTAATTAAGGTTGCTTGTAGGAGCAAGGGTGTGGGCTATTTACTGGAGATGGGCAATTTGCCAGTGGCTATGCCACAAAGAAAAAGATGACTCCCCATTTTCTAATCGCTATTAATGGCCCATGGCTTCTTAGCCAGGGGTGGGGTCACATGTGCTCTACCCATTTGCTCTGGAATGTTGGCAGGTTCAATCTATCTCCAAAAACGACATTGATTAATTGATCGATTGATTGAATGTGCGCGCTTGTATGCACGCGTGCGTGCGTGCGTGCGTGCTTGTGTGTAAATCACAGGACAACTTACAGGAGTTGATGTTTCCCCTCTACCACGCTACCATGCAGATCCCAGGGACCCCCCTCCGGTTGGTTGTTCGTCTTGGCAAGCACTTCCATCCTCCGAGCCGTCACACAGGCCTGACAGACTCTATCAATGAGGAAGATTTACATTGCAGTGCGCTGTGGGAGTGCCGCTGAGTGCGAGCAATGTTCTGGTTTGTAGAGGAAGGGAATTAATGGAAATTGGAAGTGGCAAGCAGAACACAGCCGTAGCCTCTTGTCTGTGGGAGAGAGTCAAGTCAGAATTAGCAAAGGAAGTTCTCAGTTTCCGAAATTTCCCACATCTGTGAACCACATGCTCTCCCGGGCTCAGCTCCAGGGCTCTGAGGCTGACCCGTGACCCCTGGCTTGGGGATTTAGGCCCATGTTGTATTCCATGGCTGTGGGATATGTGGGGTGGGGTTGTGACATCTGCCTCACTGGAACTTGGTGAAGCATAAGTGATTATGGAACATGACACAACCCAAAGTCTGGCCAACACACATCCCCGGTGCTTGGAAAAAGCATGGGTTTGTTTGGCCAAAGGGTCACTCCTGCTTTCCTGCAGCGATACAACCTGGGCTCCAACACAGCTTCAAGCTCACCTGCTATTTGACCTTGGGCGGTTTGCTCCTCTTATGCAAAATGGAGCTAATAATAGATCCTGCTTGGTTTGCTGCCAGGGCTGAAGCACAGGCAGTGCTTAGAACAGTATGGAGGCCGGCGCAGGCGCACTAAATGAGGAGGCCGGCACAGGTGCCCTAAATGAAGACATTGTTGCTGAGATCAGCACTGGGGTGAAGGCTTGCTAGGGACAGTCCGACTCACAGGTACATCCAAGAAACCAGGACAAACGGAATCTGCAGCTTCCAGAAAATGCGATGCGGTCAAAATTACCAGACACCTTAGCTTCTTTTAGAGGATGAGCGAAGCCCACCCAGTGACTTATGCGTGAAACAGCTCTCCAGAACTCCAGGGCTGGGAAATGAGCCTCCCTACGCTTTCCCATCTCCTCACAACCAAACTGAGTTCCCCTCCCTGCCTCACCCCTTCCTTAGAGTGCCCGTCCCTGACTTTTGTTTACTAGAATTCAGAATATATAGCATTTTATTTATTTAATTAATTTTTTAATAGATTTTGGTCATGTTTTCCCTGCCCCAACCCCTCCCAGATGTTTTTCCCCCCACAGATGTTTTCTACTTCTCTATCTATACACTGTAGGTTCTCTCTCCTCCCCTGCCTCCCCCTCCCCACAAAATCTCAAAAAACAAGGGCATACACCTTTAATCTCAGCTCTAAGGGTGCAAAGACTGGAGGATTTCTGTGAGTTCAAGGCCAGCCTGGCCTACATATAGAGTTTCAGGATAGCCAGAATTACATAGAGAGACCCTGTCTCATAATAATTAATTAATTAATTAATTAAAAAAGCTGTCAAACAAGCAAAACAACCAATAAGACAAAACAAAACGTACACACATATACACACACATGCGTGCATGCACACACACACACCACACCACACACCACACACACACACACACACACACACACACACACACACACACACACGTGCACCCTACCACCACCACCACCACCACCACCATCACCTACAGCAACAGTGAAGAAGACATCATGGAATTAATTTTGTGTTGACCGATACTCCTCTGTATGGAGTATGGCTGATATACCCAGCTACACTTCGTTAGAGAAAACAGATTTTTCGGGGTTGGGGATTTAGCTCAGTGGTAGAGTGCTTGCCTAGCAAGTTTAAGGCCCTGGGTTAAGGTCCCCAGCTCCGAAAAAAAAAAAAAAAAAAAGAAAGAAAAAAAAAGAGAAAATGGATTTTCTTCTTGATTAGTGGTGGGTCTTTGTGCCCATTTTCCCCTCTCCACTCTGGGATTTTGTCCGTCTGGAGTTTGGCCAGGTCTTGTGCATACTGCCGCGATCTCTGTGAGTCTGAATGTGCATTGGTCCAGCTGTGTCTGGAAGAAGCTGTTTCCTTGGAGTCAGCCATCACCCCTGGCTCCTACAGCCTCTTCTGCATAGCTCCCTAAGCCTTGAGGAACGGACTTTGATCAAAATATCCCAGTTAAGATTGAGTGTTCCAAAGTACAGATGGGGTTTTAAAGAGCATCAGGTCCAGTGTTTTTACAGTTAAGAAAAACGAGATAAAGGGATGAACCATGGCCCATCCTTCTGGGTCACATGCAGGAAACCCAGTGAGGAGAGTCTAGTGCGTCATGTCCCCACCCCCTCCCACAGAGGCAGATCTCTTAGGGCTGACTCCTGGAGCCTAGCCGGGCTGGAGAATCGATGTGGGGATACAGGGATTCTCAACGCCTTTATAGCTGAGTTAAGCAATTCTCCTAGGTATCTTTTCAAAGGAAACTATTAGTAACTAGGCTAAGGATAAATATATGTCCATATTCCTCAGAATGCAGCTCCTCTGGGATGAAGTTATGCCCAGAAATAGACTGTAATATTTTAAATTACACGTTTCTCTTGTCATTGGAAAAAGCTCAGAACATGAGTATGGTGTGTACTGTATTAAAACTGTATGGCAAGAAGGGGAGAAAAATGCACACCTGCAGTTAAAAAGCTCTCAATGCTTAAGTAATGTTTTATAACAAAAAGTTGGGACAAGAATTCTCTTTCCTGTGTGACCTTGGAGAGACACATCTTGTGCTCATCCAACCAGGAGCGGATGCTGATGACTGGGAGAGACCTGGGGGCGGGAAGATGAGAGCACACATCTGTGGGAGAAGCACGCTTTCCAAATGCTTTATGGTCACTACTCTGCCATCTCAAAACCCATGTGGCAGGAGCCTAAGTGAAGGAGGAGTCCCCACAGAACGGAGCTTGCTCAGGAACGATCACTGCAGGGTTAACGCGTGCCTCATGAACAGACGAGATCAGGGATGAGCACTGTGACAGGAGCTTACATGCTCTTCGGGCAGACTCCAGGAGGTAAGGGGGAGAGGAGGCATGTGAAGGTAAAACGGGGAAGACTGTGTTAATTCTTTCGGGGAAAAAAAATCATGCTTGCCTTGGGGATCAATAGCAAGGGTGGCCTATCTAAGGCTGAACAGTTAGGTATCTGACAGATGTTCTGAAGAAATATGTGCACACTCTTGTTATGCCATTTGTGTGTATATATGCATGTGCAATGTATATGTATACTGTGTGTTTATGTGTATATGTTTGTGTGTGTATGCATGTGTGTATGCATTTGTGTATATTTGTGTGTATGTGTATATATGTGTGTGTATATATGTGTGTGTTTGTATGTATGCATGTAATGTGTTTGTGTGTGTGTGTGTGTTGTTGAGAATTCAGCCTAGTGCCTTGCACTGACTAGCCATCTTTCAGGTCCCGGGGCAGCCTTCTAATAGTTCTTGTTACAGGATGCTCATATGTAAAGACCTCTCTTAGTGTCCTTCCCTGCTGTTTGTCGAGATTTGACACACATAGTGACATTTCGATTCTGACAATTTGCCCACATCCGAGGTCAACATAATCATCTTCTTCCTTGATTTTAACTATCCTTTTTTTGCAGATGAGGGCTGGTGAACTCCAAAGATAGAAAGGGAGGGATTCTCCAGTCTCGGGGCTCACTGGTGGGGAAGCTGGAGGAGCTCAGCTTCCTCCGCTCCCAACTTCTGTTTCTCCCACCACATCTTGCTGCCTGAATGCTCAGGGAGCTTTGGCTTCACTTCTGCTACCATTTGGAGTTCGCTTAAAAACAAAACTCGTGGACCACAAGTGCTGTCAGAACATATTCATTGCAGACCCACAAAGCCGACAGCCATAATGTCAGCATGACCATGTTTCCTAAGCGAAGAGGAGATGCCATCCCCAAGTGCATTTTCCAAAGTTGCGGGGGCCTGTTTGGAAGCTTGGCTCGGTGAGCGATGACTAGAACCCCTGTTCTGAACTGAGCGTTCAAAGCCATTAAACATTTAATTACCGCTTTGGCAAAGCAATACCCATTACCGTCTCCACAATGTAACAGCGCAGGAATTTTAAATGCACCCTTATTTTTCAGAATCTTCAGTCTTCACAAGGTATAAATGAAGCAGCATTTCAAAAACAGCTCTGCCAAGGCACAGTTCCTTAAAAAAAATCCATTGAAAGGAAGAAAAATCGCATGCGAACAATATTTATCAGTGCCTACAGTTAACATTAACCATAGTTTTCTATAAAAACGAGCAAGCCATCAGCATTCCCTTATAAAAGTATGCTTGGCCAGAAAACAAAACAAAAAAAAATCTAGAAACCCACAAATATTACAAAAGCAAAGTGCAAAATAAGATGTTTTTATTAAAATGTCATACCACACGGTAAGAATATTTAAAGCATACAGAACATTTCAGAGCTGTGTGCACCATCATGGAGATTCACCACAAACATCCCTCACTACACAGACCCATTAGGTGGCAGGGCTGCTGCCCCTGATCCCTGGGCACCACGTCGCCACAGGCAGCGGCCAGGCTCCCTTCCTGCTCCCATCCGTTTCCTATTGCATCATCTCTCACACTGCAACAGTCAAGTTTGCCCAGGCACGTGGAATGGGGCGTTGCTATTTTAAATCAGGTTTTAGGGCTGGAACCAATCTAGCGGATGAGCCCCTAACCTCTGGGATAGTACTGACCCTTCTTTTTGCTCAGATCCTGTATGTTGGGAGTCTAGCATGAATTCGACATACCGTGCAACACTCAGAATGGAACCAGGTCCCCACACAGAGTCAGGGGCTTCGAGGCAGCCAGGAGTAGACAGAGAAGGGATGAATGACTGGGAACAGTGTGTGTGTGTGTGTGTGTGTGTGTGTGTGTGTGTGCGTGTGTGTGTGTTTGTGTGTGTGTGTGTGTGTGTGTGTGTGTGTGTGTATGTGTGGGGGAACCCAACCACATGTTGGCTCTGTTTTCCAGAACTTTCTTTCACCCCAACACATGCCTCCAAAACTCCCCTTGGGCTGGGCAGACGTCCTAACAAATCCATCTCCCTGACTGGTTTATGGTCTATTTTGTTAACTTGTGGAGCTACTGGGAACTGAACCCACAGCCTTACCAATGCTGAGCGCACAGTTTACCTCTGAGTTCTTCTCAGACCTGCAGGGCCTGACTTCTAGCTCAATGACTTCCCCTAGGGCCTCAGCTTGTGGCCTCCTCCCACGGTCTCTGCTGCTTCTTGCTAGAAGGCTCTCCTGGCCTTGAACCAGTGCCTGGCTGCACACTGGCAGCTCTGAGCTCTCCCAAAGCTTGTTAGAGTTCCCCCACCAAACCTTCCACCTCTTTTCAAACCACAGAAACAGATTTCTCTGCTGTTTCCTTCCAAGGCCACCGGGGAGCAGTTTTTACTCCACAAAGGTCGCATGCATTGATTAGTTACGAGCCTGGATTTTTAACGGCGTAAGAAAATAGGATTCAGAATATATTTTCCCAAGAGAGAAACATCTCCTATAGAAACCAGGACAGGGATGGAGATGAGCCGCAAAGCTTCCAACAGTCCTTTGTGGGTGGCTGCTGCTTTTCAGTTACGGGGTTAGTTTTTATGAATAGTGTTGCATTGGAATACAAAATCTCTGTAAGGGTCAAGACGCCAGAGGCATCCCTGTGCACCCTCATGTTTAGCCCAGTGGCCAGCATGTAGCAGGAGCCAGAATTATGCTGTCTTCCTGAATGTAGAGTCTGCCATCCTGATGCTTGTCTTTCTTCTTCTAAAAAAATCTTTATGTGATCCATTTCCTCCAACATTTAACATCGGCTGTGATGAAACCCACGCTTGACTTTAGAGTGCTCCGTTCTGTCTACATTGTGTTATAAAGTGGATGGAAAGATCACAGTTCCACTTTAAGATGAGAGTAGCTTATGGGGAGACACATTAAAGTTTGAACCACCATGCATCTCAGGGCTCAAATAACAAAGAACCTACTGGCGCAGGAATATTGATGAGCACGTAGCCGAGAGAGCCAGCATCAGCTTCATTAGTGTAACCTTTTCCCAATTACACAGAAGGACAATTCCAGGTGACTGAATGCAGCCCAGTTTCCTGGGAGAGAGTCACCTATGCAAAACCAGAGTAAACACGGCAAAAAGGACATCTCTATTCTGAGACAGAGGATGATGTCGGACTGAGACAACAATTGATTTTTTCTTCCCTGAGAAGGCGAGTGAAGGTACAAAAGGCTCTTAGGTTTGGAGTTGAAGGTTGGGGTCCCTCAGGACACAGAGCAAGGATTCGGGGTGCATAGCCAAAGACAGTAGGATATGTGGGAGAGGGGCACTTCCACTGGAAACTCTACATAGCTTTTTTTTCCCCAGCACTAACTTAGGAAGAGCAACGTGAACTACTGAGTTCTGAGAAATGCTGACCCCGGCAGCACACCCAGCAGGTGTCAGCTGAATTCCCTGAGCTGCCCCTTCCTGGTCAAGGCAGGGATCCTGAAGGGTCTCACAAGGCTTCTCCTAGGCACTTTTTCTGAGTCACAGATGGAAACAGATGCACCCCATTGTATGTAGACCAACCGAGTGACTGTGCTGGGAACCCGTGGATGTGTTTTAAGTGGGTGGTGACAGGATCTCCCTACCGTGTAATTTCCATCAGCTTCTAGAAGGGTATCCTTCTGGCGGGAGGGAAGTAAGCATGGGACTGGGGACATCTGTGGTAAATAATTCTCTGTGAGAGCTAATGTCATTTATTTCCTAGTGTTTAAACTTTATATTTTGGCAAAGGCTTGGGAGACAGGGACTGGCTGTGCATCCTGAGTGGAAGGTTTCCCGAAGGGAGGAGATCTGAAGGGCTTCTGTGGTCCCCAGCCCTGAAAGGAACCCTTTCTATCTGGAGGCTGGCATCCTAAGCTGTATGGTTGAACATTCTTTCTTTTAGTGCCAGCCTCTGTCAAAATTCAAATTCCCTTAGAAAGGAGACTCCACAGACTTCAGAGCACCTAGTATGTCTACAGTCACATTCTGCAGGAGCTAACGGTTAGTGTTCACAGCTTCTATCTCCCAAAGAAACCACCAGATTCCCCAGTCCTAGAAACCCATGGAAGGGTTAGATTCCTCAGGCCCATGTTGATTCTATGCCCTACCCCCACCCCACCCCCAACCAGTGCTGTACTCCCAATTTAAAACAAAAACAAAAACAAAAAACCCTTTTCTTAAAATCAGAAAATAGAATAGCCTTTTTCTTGAAATTAGCTGATGTTCCCAATGAAAAAGTAGCACCTACATTGAGCATCTGTAAGAACTTCAAAGGACTGAAGGGTTGGAATGTTACAGATCCAGGGACAAATTACCTTGGTCTATCTCAGCCACTATAGTCATTTGCTAGCTTGACCTTAACATCTGTCAGTATCAGGTAATTTCCATTGGAATGTACCAGCAAACACCTCATTAACCTAAAGGCTAAGAATGTTATCAGACAGCGTCTGAGGCCCAGAGCGGGAGTGTCCCCATTTTATTTTATTTATAATCTGCTTATTCGATGTTTCCTCCAATGTATTTAAGAAGTGTCCCAGAGCCTGGGTAGATGACTCAGCAGTTAAGAGCACTTGCTGCTCTTGCAGAGGACCTAAGTTTGGTCATCGCCATCAACATTAGATGACTTACAACTACTTGTGACTCCAGCTCCAGGGGATACAATACATTTTCTGGCCTCTGTGAACACCTGAACAGACACACACAGACACACAGATACACAGACACACACACACAGTATTTTTAAATAAAAAATATTTTGAAGAATCTTGATACATGACTTCATTTGTTACTATAGAGTTACCAAAACACTATCTGAAACTGTCATCATATTTTACAGTATTTGTGGTAAGCCAAATCCGTGCTCCTAGGCCAGTGGTTCTTAACCTACGGGTCCTTGACCCCCCTTGTGGGACTTATATCAGACATCCTGTATATCAGATATTTACATTATTGTTTTTAACAGTATTAAAATTATGGTTTTGAAATAGCAACAAAATTATT
>NC_046157.1:20844666-20870352 GCF_011064425.1 Rattus rattus
TCCCTGCTGACCTCCATTTATGTATCTGTGTATGTGTGTGTGTGTTTGACAAGATCTCACTATGTTGTGGAGACTGGCCCCAATAACCCTGGTTCAAGAAGTCCTGCCACAGCTGAAACTGTATTTTGTGTGCCTGGTTGTGATCTCCATTTAACTTTCATTCCCAAAAGCGTTACCAACAAGAACTTAGGGCTTTTCCATGCACCCCAGGGTAAATAATTTCGTCACTGCCAGGTATCTACTAACTGCCAGGCTTTGGGAGGTAACTATGGTGGACAGTGTATGAGATGAGGAATTTTCAATGAGGATTCAAAGGTGACTCTGGTGCTAGTGCTTGAGGAAGCTCAAAAAGAAAGAAAAATGGTCCTTGATGAGTTTGAGCCTGAATAATACAGTTGACTTCTAAGCAGAGATCAATTGCTGTGACATTTCCTGTACAGTCCTTGCATTGCTTATGTGGGATATAATCCCAAATGGTACAGGTGGTTTTGTGTTGACTTTGTAAATATAAATAATTAAACCTTATCTAGGTTTAAGCCAATCCCTGTCATGGCTTCTTGATGCAGTTGGGATGCAGTAAACAGAGATCTACAGAGGCTGTATGTAGAAGGAAAATGAAATAATGATGGAAAGAACATACGATAAATACATCGAAAAGCCAGCAGTGGTCATTTTATCACCGCTGTCAAGTACACCCTGTACGACAATATTACAATACATTTGACTGTAAGCATGTGTATTTTTTATACCAACATTACAAAACTTGAAAAAGACTTTTTGGCTCCTTAGACT
Organism: Rattus rattus; assembly: GCF_011064425.1. Classification (NCBI taxonomy): domain Eukaryota; kingdom Metazoa; phylum Chordata; class Mammalia; order Rodentia; family Muridae; genus Rattus; species Rattus rattus. Next base: position 20,845,459 of record NC_046157.1, read on the forward strand.
CTTGGGAAACACAATTGGGGTGATCAACCAACATGTGCTGGGCATGGTAACTCAGAACTCTAATCTCAGCACTCAGGAGGTCAGGCATGTGGGACATGATTTTGCAGCTTTAGGATAGAGTCTCCTTTTCATTAGTCACTTTGTCCTCTTTTCAATTTAAGTCTAAGCTCTAAGGACGGGACTTGAAGGGCATCCGTTGAGCAGTGGTGGTACATGTTTTCAAGTGGGAAGCAGAGGCAGGTGGATCTCCTGTGAGTTGGAGGACGATCTGTTCCTGCGTAGTAAGAGTTCCTACTTCCAGCAGGGCTACACACGAAACCTGTCTTAAAACAACAAAATTTTTAAATTACCTTAGGCAAAATCTTTAAATGCTTCTCTCTCCCATGTCAATGCTTTCCATATCTGGCATGTATTTGAACCTTGTCTGTCTACTCTTAATTTTATTCATTAACATACTCCCTGTTTCCCATGCTTCCTCCTGCCCTGTCCTCCTTAGAAACCTTCCTTCTCTCTGGCGAGACCAGGTCACTGTTTTTCTTTCCAGAGTGGTTTCTGCATTTCTGTTAGAATAGTTATTTGGTGTATATAATGATTTTTGATTGACTTTACACTCTCGTCTTTGTCCTAGGTGCTCTTGGGTTGACGTAGGGGTTCATGCTTCCTCCTGTAATGGAGGAAATGGCCTATGAAGAATTTAGCCTTTTTGTAATCTACCCTGAAATTTAATAACTTATATTCTCAACAACTGTGCATCAGTACTGAATGCCTCATTAATGTTTTTTAGAATTTTTCTTTTTTAAATGTTGTTATTGTGATGTGTACATGGTGGGAGAATACAGGACACTTTTGGACATGTCTTACACTTTTGGACAATTTGGGGAGTTGAGTTCTCTCCTTCCCACCTTTGCTGTGGTTTCAGATAGAACTCAGGCTCTAGGTTGTGTGACATGCAAGCTTCAGTTTGCTTGGCTCTGCATGAACTCCTGTGGTGATAGAAAAAGTTCTGCATTTTGTGCCTTACACTTGTAAGATTGCACTATGTATCTCTTCAGCATATGTACACTGTGGTAACTGAAGGGTTTTTGAATTGAGAATTTCAAGCAAAGTAGCCTTGCATGCTAGTGTCTGCTGTATCAAAAGCCCAATTGTAATCTACAAACTAGTTTTGTAATCTACTAATACCTGAGAAAAGGGAGGAAAATATAGTGCATTTGGCAGGCCCTACATTTATAGAGTCTGTTGGTAAGATTGCAAGGTAGTGGGTGGGTGGGTTCAGGGACAGCCAGATGATTTAACAGGTAAAAGTGTTTGCCACACAAGCCTAATTGCAGCCCTGAGTTTAATACCCAGAACCTGTATAAACTTGGAAAGAGAGAACCAAATACATAAAATTTGCCCTCTGTGATTACTACATGCATACCGTGGCCACGTCTTCATAACACACTCTCAAATACATTTTTTTAAAAGTAGATTCATTTCCCACTTAGTACCAGACAAATTCCATTTGCTGTAAAGACCTTAATGGTGTGTTTACATTGTTTTATTAGAGGATTTGTTTATCATGATTAAAAGTTGAAGGTATTCAGATTAAAAAAACGTTAAAGTTGGGTCAATAAAAAGCTCAACAAATGTTAAGCTGTGTGATCTTTTGCCTGAGATTGCTGTATCCAGTCTCTTCTCTATACTTGATGTATAGTCCACTTTCTAGGCAGCCATTTCAGAACACAAATCGATCAAATAACCACCATTCTTGGGCATTTCCTCCTTTCTCTGTTCTCAGAAAATAATAACATATCCTGCATACTGGTCTCTTCTTATACTGTGTTCATGCATTCAATGGTCTAGTTAAGTAAAAAGTGTTATCAAAGGCATCTTACAATTTCTAATTCTTTTTTTTTTAAAGGTTTTATTTGTTTATACAAGTACACTATAGCTATCTTCAAAACTACACCAGAAGGGGCATCAGATCTCGTATAGATGGTTGTGAGACCACCATGGTTGCTAGAATTGAACTCAGGACCTCTGGGAACAGTCAATGTGTTCTTAACCACCCCCCCTTTTTTTTCTTTAATTCTTAATGATATTAGAACCCTGAGGTAAATTCCCGTGTCATCAATTCCCAGCTCCCATACTGTACCAGGCAGAGTTGGTGGGTGTTAAAAATACTGCCAGGACAATATGTGAAGACATTTGGTGTGGTGTCTGCTAACTATTACAAAATATTATGCTGAATAGTTTTAGAAACAAATCTTTAAAAAAATATATTTGTGTTTGCTTGCATGTATATCTGTGCTACCTCCATGTTCAGTGCCCATGGAGCCCTAGGATAAGGTGTTAGCTTCCTTGGAACTAAGGTTTCTGATGATTTTGAGCTACTATGTAGATGGTGGGACTCAAATCTAGATTTTCTGGAGGAGCAGCCAATGCTTTTAACCACTGGGCTCCTATCTAGCCTTAAAACAAATCTTACACGTTTCACATCTCACTGTTTTCCTTAAAGGAATGCGTTTTGTATACAGGAGGTTAAATGCTTTGACAAAGACCACACTAGAACCCATGCTCACATCACCTCCTCCTCCCTCCCTCCCTACTCTTCCTCCTCCTCCCTCCTCCTCTCCTCCTTTCCTCCTCCTCTCTCTTCTGCTTGCTCTTTCCTGCCTTGATGATGTCAGAACTTTTGTCTTGCAGTGCCCCCCCTCCCCTCTTGGGTTTTTTGTGTTCTTTCTCATCTTCTCTGTGGTGCCTGAGCCTTGGAGTGACTGATAAAATTTTAGGACCAAGCAACCAACAGTCACTTATTATCAGCACTAATTGCCATCCACTGCAAAGAAGCTTCTCTGATGGCGATTGAGAGCAGCACTGATCTGTGGGCATAAGCAAAGTATTCCAGAGGTGTCTTGACAACATACATGTCTGTTAGCAAACACAACAGTTGGTTTCCATAAATAGGACCTACTGACCTGTTCAGCTGGAGGTTTCTCGACTGGGTTTATGACATGGAGTATGAATTCTTACTGTGGATCAGGTCTCAAGTCCAATCAGGAAATAGTTGGTTACCTTCATCAGCATGTCTTTGCCACCGTTGCAGGAGTGCTTGGCTGTTTTCCTAGCCTGAGGTCCTCCTGTCATGCATGGTGCCCACAGCTAGGTAGGACTGTTCAGGAGTGTTCTTCCCAGGGAGCCTCAGCACCTTCGGTCTGAAAGCCACCCACCAGGGGAGGTGCCTCTCTGCTTAGTTTCATCTTGGTGTTATCACCTCCTGTGACCCTAAGGGTAAGGCTCTTCAGTAATTAGATCTTACCACATAGTCTGGTGGGCAACCGAGAATGATGACCGGGCTATCTGGATTGTTTTGGGGGCTCCTAGGTTCTCAATTGACTAGCAGCTTATAGAGTTATTCCACACTTGGCATTGGGGTTTTAGATAAAATTGGCTTCTGGGTGAACGTTATCCATCTGTCTTAGTCAGGGTTCCCATTCCTGCACAAACATCAGGACCAAGAAGCAAGTTATTAGGAAAGGGTTTATTCCAGCTTACACTTCCACATCGCTGTTCATCACCAAAGGAAGTCAGAAGCAGGAGCTGATGCAGAGGGCCGCGGAGGGATGTTACTTATGGCTTTGCTTTCTATAGAACCCAAAATACCAGCCCAGGGATGGCTCCCACAATAGGCTGGGTCCTCCCTTGATCACTTGTTGAAAATACCTTTAGCTGGGTCTCCTGAAGGCACTTCCACAACTGAGCTCCTTTTCTGAGATAACTCCAGCATGTCAAGTTGACACACAAAACTAGCCAGTACACCACCCATGGAGGGTACCTCTTTCAAAAAGTTTTAAAAGCAAATTGTATTTTAAAAAAGAGATTTTATTAGGATTTTCATAATTTTGTTCCAAAACACTTCCCTTATCCTGTCTTCTTTGCCTACCCCTCTGGCCTGCTCCAGCCTAACCTCGAGTCTTCTCCCCTACCTTTCATTTTGCTTTTGGTTTACTGGTTCCACCTCCCTAAGACTCTTCCTCCTCTCTAATGTAGCTCCCTGGACTCTGCAACATTCCAGGCCAAACACACTGCTGTTGAATTTTGAAGCTAGGATCTGTATATGAGACACATCAGTGTTTTATCAGAGACATTCTTGATCTCCCTACCCAAAATAGCTCTCAATCCCAACTTGATGATGTTCACTCCACTCCGTGGGATTAGCTTTTCCTTCCTCACAGTACTTCTGTCAGCACCTGTTGTTTGAATGCCTGTGAGTTAGTAAAAGGATACCTCTGCTTCTCTATTGTACTGTTCAACAAAGAAGTTGCTGAGCCGCCCAGGCCAAGGAAAATATCCAAGAGGCTGGCTGAAGCCTGGCCTCAGAGCTGTGAACTAGAAGAATCGGAAGGTTTTAAAGGGGCTGGGGAAAGCAGCCATGTTATGGAGGGTTAGGCTGGCTCTGTCTTTCCCCTCCTAGCGATAGGCTCTTCCTCATGGAGCCCATACTGGCCCTCCAGCTCATGATTTTCCTGTCCTCAGCCTCCCTGAGGTGCTCAGATGACAGATATGTGCCACCTGCCAGCTGCTTTCTTCCTCTGACTCACCAATGCTGCTATCAAAGTGAATTTACTAATGTGTTGGACAGTATACACCTCCATACTAGTTAAAGTGACATACCTAGTTAAAGTGGTAGTTTGCCCAGGAATGTATTAAGGTTCCCATAAGAGTTATGGTTTGCAATACTGTCAACAAAATAGAAGAAAAAGGACAAGACAATGAACTTTGTATTAACTTCTGTCTGGAGGTCTTTTCATTAATTTATATTTATTTGGGGAAGGGAATGAGCTGGTTCTCTCCATCATGTGGGTCTGGGGGTTGAACAAATGCCTTTATGTGTCGGGCTTTCTCCTGAAGCCTTGCCTGTGATTTATTAGTCTAAAAGTCACTTAAAAATCGCTAAGGCTGCTCTGTTTTCTGTATTGAGATCATGAGCAGACCATTAATATACTCAGCAGTTAAGGTGAACGGAATTGGTAGGACAAATTTAGACTACATGCTCTGATTAAATGGGTTGCAATTGGCAACACGAACTATTAACAATGTCTTCAAAGGAAACCAGGAAGTGGCTTAGTGATGGAGCACTGCCTAGTGATGCATGGGGGACCTGGGTTTGAGTCCCAGGACCAGGTGGTGTCCAGTTTTGTAGTAACACACAAGCAACGTGTTCACTGAGGTCATATTTTAAAATATTACTTCATAAATATATGTATAAAAAGTAATAAAACTTGTTAAGATATTGCTAATGTTAACTTTGGATAATTAAATATTTTTTAAATTTTTCTATAAGAAGGTAGGTGTATGTGAGGGGGTGCAGTAAAGAAAAACCACTAAATGGCCACTCAAGTGTACGCATTAAGAGGAAGGTTTTTATTGTAATGAGAGAGACAAAGAAAAAAAAACTGGTCATGGCCAGGGGCTATCGAGATGGGGAGAGGGTGGGACAGAGAACAACAGAGACGGAGCTGGGGTGTGTGTGTGTGTTGTGTGTGAGAGAGAGAGAGAGAGAGTGTGTGAGAGAGAGAGAGAGAGAGAGGGAGAGGGAGAGAGAGAGAGAGAGAGAGAGAGAGAGAGAGAGACTTTTAAGGAGGATGAGTAATGAGTAGAGGAGATAGATGAAGAACCAGGAGTCTAGGCATGGACTTAGAGATGTATAACAAGAATGTGTGAGTAGGGACCAAGGAAGCCTGGAGACTGATGGCTTTCATACACAACATGTCCCCCTTCTGCCAGAGGCAGAAAATGACTCCCCAGAGCAAATGGAAACTCGTTTTGAAGTGTCTGGACCACATGACTTTTTTAACCACTAGAAATTCTTTGTATGGCAGCTGAGCTCACACTCAGGTACATGGACTGCCCGAGGCGGCCAGTGCTCACACTCACTAGTGATAAGGAACATGTGTAACAAATGGCAGAGAAAGTGAAAATGTTGCTTCCAGTCTTGAGGTTTAATTTGACAAGGAAAAGAAGAAAAGAGCTGGTGGGGTGCTGCTCTGTCGTGTTAGGCTCAGGTGAAGGGCGTGTAAGTAGACAGGGAAAGTGATTGCTCAGGTCAGCAGCTTTTCTCAGTGGCCTGGTGTTTTTGTGAGAGGTAGAATGGAGGTATTACAATCTTAAGAACATGTAAGAAAGAGAAATTATAGAGTTAGAAACTCAACCCAGAGTTTCTGTTAACTGAGGACAGTGCAGCTTGTCCCCTGTCTAGTGAACGGTGAGGAAGGCAGAGCTGGCCATGGCGTGGGGGAGCATCTGTGCTGTGCAGTGCCTCCTGGCTCCTTGTCCTTTCTGGGTACCCGTAGGTTCCTGGGGGATGGAACAGGCCTCACAGGAGGTAGGAAGTGCTTAGGATTGGGTTTTTGTGAGTTCGAGACTGAAGGGAAGCCATGTTTTGAGAAATGTAAACCATGATTACTAAAGAAAAGCTAGTACCAATCCCTACCTGTTTAATGAATAAAAAAGCCAAAGTATGTTTTTTCTTTAGTAGCAAATTTCTTGTCTTTATCACAAAATGTCTGTAGAATAGTAAAGTCAAAGATCTGCCAAGGTAAGGTTGAAGGTGGGGCTTGGCTTCTGAGCTGACCAGCCCTGCCTCGTGTCCCCTAGCCCCACATTTGCAAAGTTAGGCTGGGGCAGGCACCAGTGGTCGCGGAGAGTGTGGTGCTCAGGTTGGGAGAGCCTTCTGGCCATCAGCTGGAGTTGGAAGATAGAATCTGCTAAAGACCATGCCAGGCAGTAGGTTTCACTGTTGAGCCGCAGAGCTAGGTGCAGAGTCCTGGGTTAGAATCTGCTGCACATCCCACTGCTCATCGCTGTGATAACGGGAAAGAGATTTGGTTGTACTGTTCGTCTTGTCCTCTTACGTAAAAGATCCTGGGTTGTTTTTTTTTTTTTTTTTTATTTAAATATTTAACTTTTTTATCACTTAATTTCATTGAGATTATTTTCTGTTCTTTTTATTTTAAAATGCATATAGGAATTACTCAAGGTGATGAGGACAATTGATGACAGGATAGTACATGAATTAAAAACACTACGTTCCAACAGCTTCCTTTTGCAGGAAAAATCGATGCCAGCCAAACCTGTAAACAACTATATGAGTCTGTAAGTTTCTCTTGAGTCTCTCTTTGGTGTCTCTTTTATACCTTTCTTTGCAGGTACAATGAGAAATACTCTGACTTCTATCTACACTGTGAAAACACACGACATCTTGTGTGCCCTTGAAGGTGGGAGCACACCGACTGAAATATGGCTTCAGGCATTGTGTGGGGTACGCACAGATCTGAGCAGATGGCTGTAAGAATCGGGGCAGCAGGGTTCTGGCCTGTGTGCTCATGGTCTTCTGCTTAAGTACACAGTGTGCGAGGATGAGCACAAGGACCGTGAAACAGTCCAGGCAGTGAGTAGCAAGAGTGAGGACCTCGGAGGAGTCAATCCCAGGAGGTCAAGCAAGAAGAGTGAGAGCCTTGCAGGCCTTTATGTTTCCGTTGTATCCATTATCAGAAGGGGGAGGAAGTACATGCTAGAAAGGGAAGAGAAAGCGCAGGCGTTAGTAAAACACCTTCCTGACGCTGTGGCGTCTCCTTACCTGCTAGCGTCCTCTTTAGAATTTGCAAAAGCAGGAGTAAATGGAGCAGCTGTGCTGTACCCTATGTCGCCCTCTATGGAGTTGGATTAAAGCTCAGATGGCACGTGCTTTTTATTCTCTCCCACCACAAGGCCACTGTGAACATTTGTAGTGGATTGCGGGGTGGAAAAAGTCATTCTGTGGACAAACTTACTCATTATCAAATATAGAACACTATCCACTGGCATCTTAGTTCTTGTTTTCTTTGTTTAGTTAAAGTCTGTCATTCTGTTGAGCAATCGGGTAAATTCTGGTTTTAGAAAATTAGAAGGTGTGGTGTTTAGATTTAGTCATGGCAAGTTTGTTGGGGCCTCAAGTGCTAACGTGTTGTGGGATGTTTGATAGTACATTTATGTCTTAAGGTATCTCTGACTAAAGAACTAGAAATGTATGGTCACTCTGTGTTCTACCCCCCTGCTACCTGTGTAGTCTCTACTATTCAGTTCTTCCCATTTCCAGTCTTCTGTTAGCATAGGGTTCATGGTAACATGCTTAGCAATATGGATTCCAGGACCATGTCAAATCTCACATCTCCTGCCTTTGGTTGCTGACCGAGCTTTTGTATAATCTCCTTCATTTCAGTTTCATAGTGTTGTAGAGGATTAGTGAACTAAGAAAGTATTGTTCTATGTATTTTAATATGCCTGCCAGAGTGGTCATATTATATTTCAGGTAACTTGTTCTGAGATTGGGTCTAAGACCTCTTTGAGGAGTCCAGAACATCCTAAGTTGCTTATAGCTGCTGAAGACATATTTCCAATGCTGACATTTCTTTATAGGAAAGGATGTGAGAGCTAAAGCATAGATTTAGAAAGTTAATCTTGAAAGGCTTCTCATAATACATTAAATAATTTCACTGAGCTCTCCCCAGGTGTGATTGAAGAGGACCTTGAACCATGACCATTATGCCTTGCCTACCCAAGACAAGATGGAGAAAGGCTGTCTTGCTGGATGTGTTACTCAGAGAAGGGTTAGTGAGAATCATTATGTCAGTTATCCCTTGCAATCAACCATAAATTGATGCAGCCACTAACTCCGCCTTTGGCTTTTTTTTTGTCAATACTTGAGAGTTTTGAAAAGGCCCTGATTACGAAAGTTAAATATTATGTAACTAAGATATTCCCCACATCCTCTGTTCACAACATCTTTCCCTTTGTTAAAGCAACACGAGACAGAAACCAACTAGGGAAGACGAAGAGGGAGAGACTACAGTCAGCCGTAGGTAGAAGTGAGGTAGGAGAGCAGGTGTAGAGGTGGTGAGGAGAGCAAGGATGGGCAGGAGGCCTCGGGCAAGCCCCGCCTGGGTGCTGTGGAAGGAGGAGCAGGCGATCCTGGCCCGGATTATGGAAGGAAGCAGCCTGGCCTCTGGGCTGCACCTCTTGAGGCGCTCGTTCTTAGCTGACTTAGGAAGTCCAGCCACAGTTTTCTCTTGTAGAGATTTTAAAATGTTTTAAAATTTACATTCTTGAAGTACCAATTTTTTTCTAGTACTAAAATGTAAATAAATTAATGTGTTTTTCCCCTCTTTTCATTCTTTTTTTGTCTTTTTTAGTTGATGGCAGCTCATGTCAGTAGGGACAGAGTTATAAAGAACTGTATAGCCCAGACCTCAGCAGTAGTAAAACGTCTCCGAGAAGAGAGAGAAAAGAACCTGGATGACTTAACGTTATTAAAACAACTTAGAAAAGAACAGACAAAGGTAAGCTGAGGAGACCTTCATTTCTAAGGCAAAGGTCCCCAAAGGTAGCCCTCAAATGGAGTTTGAATACGCATACCTTCAAGTTATGGTTATTACTTTTAAAAATTTTATCAGACAGGGTTGGGAGGATGAATTAGGTAGATAAATTGTTTGCTATGAACTATGAGGACTGGAGTTTGATCATGAGAGGCCATTGAAAAATTGGGTGGTTGGGTCTGGAGAGGTGGCTCTGTGGTTTAGAATGTTGGCTGCTCTTCAGAGGATCTTGGTTTCAATCCTAGTACCCAAATGGAGGCTCAGAATTGTCTGTATCTCCAGTGTTAGAGGATCTGATCTCCCTTGCTGGTTTCTTATCAGCCACCTGTAGTCACAGCACTCCAGAGGTAGACAGGAGATCCCTGGGCAAGCTGGCTAGCTAGACCAGCCAGAATTGGCTAGTACCAGGGCCAGCCACAGTAATGTGGTATAGAAAAGACACATGACATAAACTTAAGGTCTCCACTCACATGTACACACTTGTATATACGTGTGCACATACAGGAACATATATACACACATACTAGAGACAGAGAGGGTCAGGAAATAATGTCATCAGGTAGGCATTTGCATCACACTTAGATGTGGTTTAGTAAATGGATGTATATTTTATAAACAAGTGCAGGGTAGGAGCTTAGGGAAAATTAACATGGAATTGCATTTTATTTCTTTTCTTGTGATGCTTTCCAGTGTTTTAAGACAAAACATCAGTGCTGACCAACACCCATGAGAAGCTCTTTGGAAAACATGTGTCTGCTTACTTTGAAATGTTTTTTAGGAATTTGTATTGAAAATATTTAGCCCTTTTCATTGTATAGAATCTGCTGAAACAGAGCAGATTCCGTAAGTTCCAGCCATTGCACTTTCAGCCATAAAGATGTAGTACTGGTTGACTATAGTTAGACAGGCTCAACACCTCAGGGTAGTGTCCACCCTACCTGTAGACTTTGTGGGGTTGTGTACACCTTTTCTATACTTAACAGCCATGCCCCTGCAGTGTTGTTATTAAGAAAGTGTTGTGGTCCAGCTAAGGGCAGGTGAGGATGCCTGCTGACAAGAAGACCTGAGTTCGATCTCAGTCCCACCGGGTGGAAGATGAGGTCTAGTTCCCATCAGTCTTCTCCAACCTCCACACTGCTCACTGTGGACAGGCACACACACACTGAATAAAGTGTAAATGTAATTTAAAGGTCAAGTGCACACTCAGGGATATGTGAAAGGAAGCTTTTCCTCATGGAAGGAAGTCGTGAGGCAGAGTCACTGCTGGGGCCCTTGTTTGTGGCTTACAGGAAAACAGTTGTGTCTTGGCATTCTTGGTCCTCGGCCCACTGGGGTGACAGAGCCCACAGACCTCAGCTCCCACCTGTGAATGACACAGTACATACATTCAGCTTCCTTCCACAGCATCCTTGTACTTTAAGTCACGCGCAGTTTCTGATTGCAGCTAATAGAGTGACTGTGTTTGGTACATGTGAAGTGTTCACCCTCAATATTTTTGATCCTCAATTGCTTGAATTCACAGATCATACAGAGAGCTGGCTACATTTTGTTACATATGGAGTACATTGTCATCCATTTTTAGGAACTTCTAGGTATTTTAACTTTTATGTATTTCCAGACTTCTCCCTGACCTCAGTTTACCTGCCCACAGTCTCCCCTCATCCCTCCTTTCCTCTCTACTGTGCACACACGCATACTCTTCTCTAGAATGATTTCGAAAGCACTCATAGAATCCTTTACCCTTAAATTTATAATTTCTTTTTTTTTCCAATATGTCTGTCTCTGTGTGTGAAGGTGAGGGCCACATGGAGAAGCTGGTTCTTTTTTCCTTCCGGCACAGGGAGTCCTGGGATTAAGCTTCAGGTCATCAGATTTGGCAACAAGCACCTTTACCCATTCGGCCATCTCACCAACCCATTTGTTATTTCTTAATAACAGGGACTTTTCCTACATAGGTTACCTTGTAGTTATCAATACAGTTGTCTGTTTAAGGCCGCACAGTGGGTGACTGAAAGGCCATGTGGAACTCTTTAATCGTGAGTAGTGTGGAGCTGGCGTCTGTTTAGCGGTGTGACCACATGCACAGGGACACACAGCAAGTAGGCCAGGCTGCCGTGCTTTCTCAGCTATTCTGCTAACTCAGTGTTTCCCTGGGTGCAGCCTCAACCCTGTGTTTGTGTCTGTCTGTCTGTCCGTGAGGACTGCTTAGGGCTCTGTTGCATACTTGTTTATTCATCAGGCAGGACGGAGTCTCCAGGTGAACGGTTCAAATAGGGTTTTTGTTCTTCCCCCATGTTCAGGGCATTTGTAGGCTGTTTTAATTAATCAGGTCTAAGTAGCTCTGAGCATTTTCATTTCTTGAGAGCATGAGGCAAACCTGCCCTCCACTGTGAGGAAGGGTCATCCTTTCCAGCTAATCCATTGGCTGCTCTAGTGCTGGAGGAAAGACACAGGCTGTGCTGTCCACATCAGCCCACTGATCCTCAACCAGCCACGGTGTGAACATCCAGCAGCCATGTTACCCTTTACTTCTGGATTTGCTATTGATGTTGACGGGCGGGGACAGGACTCACGGGTCATACTGAGAAGTCAGAGAGAGCTACCACTGCCAGGGAAGTGCAGAGTCCAGCAAAGCCCTGTTGTTGAGTGATTGTGTCTCTGTTTGCTCAGCCCTCATATCTGCCCCTTTGCCCTCAGTGCCTGGAAGGCACAGCCATGGACTGCAGGGCGGGACATCCAGCAGGGAAGGACATCCAGCAGGGAGTAGTGCTGTAGCAGATGAGGACATGTTACAGCTGTTTTCTCTTCCAAGTGTGGTTATAGAATCCGAAAGTCCTTCAGCTGTCCTGGGCCTTCCTCATTCACTGAGCATGCAGGGACACTAACTGGTAGTTGTGAAGTCACAAGCTAGTAAGTGGCTGAGCATTTTAATAACCTTGAATTGCTTAAGTCTCACCCTCCTCAAACCTTGTACAACCTACTCCAGCCTTTTGTATATCAGGGCTCTGGTTTTTTATTTTTATTTTTTATCTTTTCTATTTTGACAATTCCAGGCATTTTATCTTTTACTATATATAACCCTTTTATCTAAAAACATTTTCATTCTTACCCCAAACCCCTTTTCAAATATGGATTCTGCCAAATGAGTGACCATGGCCTGGGAAACACTGAACTAGATCACCCAGGTTCCACGGTCCAGCATGGAAGCAGTTCCATCCAGGTTTTATAGTCAGAGAACAAAGAACGTTCTTTTTAACTTTTCTTTTCAAAAGTTACCTCATATATTCTACCTCCATAACATCCTTCTCACCTACTTACTCTTTTTGTTTCTTTAAATAAGAACTGAATTCAAACTATATGGCATGATTAAGATTATCTGTACCCTATTGTTATCAATTTTCTGTTTTTCTTTTTTTCTGTCTGTTGCAAGTCTTAAGGAAACTTCTTAACATCTTGGAATTTATACCTCACTGCTCCAGGAGCAGAGGTCACATAACATTGAGAATTAGAGACATTTTACATCCTGACAAACACCTGCAGAGGTGTCAGTGACCTCTAGCCATCAGTGTCTTGAGGACAAGAGAAGGCAGAAGAGAGCTGAAAAGCTTGCCTCTGTGCTAACATTAACCAGTGTGAGGTTCAGAAGCTGTTTCTCCCGTAATCAACAGTCGGCACATGGGAGGCCCGGTTTCTTTGGGTACGTCCTCACGTCCTCCATCACAGGTCTACCATTGAATTGAGTTCTCCACTAGGTGTCCCAGGCAGACCAGTGTCCCTTCAGGGAGGCTTCCAGGTGGATTAACAGATCCTAACGGGGAGGTAGCCTCACCAGGATCGGCCCTCACAGCCCAGCAGGAGCTGACAAGCAGAGGTAGTCAGTCAGCTGGCAGTTCCAGTGAACTTTCTCTCTGTGGATGAGCTTCCTTCCCATAGCTGAACTTCTGGCCTTCTTCCCACTGGAGGCATGTTTCTGTCATGATAGAAGCAGTGGTGACATCCATTAGGGATGCTTTACTTTCTAGTTGTTTTTAGGGAAACTTTACTCATGGTCTGGTTTGCTGCTCTTTTCCTCCCTGTCACAGAGTAAGTAAGGCCAGCTCATTCCTAGACACAGGGCCTTGGAGGGCACTTGAGGCAATCATGCTTGAGTCTGAATTGTGGAGAGACAGTGGTTCCAGGACCAGTCTCAGAGAGCTCAAACCAAAATGACAGTACTAACTAATGCATATTACATATGCTTTGTAAAAATTGATTTTATGTTGTGTGAGTGCATATGTGGGGATGATTGCCTGTGATGGTGTGTGTGAGGCCTGAGGTTATGTCAGAATGCCTTCCTCAGTCACTTCTCCATCTTTTTTTTTGAGGCAGTGTTTCTCTCTGATCTGGGAGCTTACAGTTTTTCTATTTTGGCTGGCCAGCAGGATCTGCATATCCACCCCATCACCATTCTCTAGCACTGGGACTATAGTTTAAACTCTTTACAGCTCAGAATTTCTATTTTTCTCTTGCAGTTGAAATGGATGCAGTCAGAACTAAATGTTGAAGAAGTGGTAAATGACAGGAGCTGGAAGGTAAGAAATAATGTTGATTTTATAAAAACTGAACAAGCAGGAGGGAACCAGGGAGGCAGTGCAGGCAGGCTCTGAGAACAGAGAACCCCCAGCAACTGCTGAGGGTGGGAGTGCTCTTAACTTCAGTGTGGAAGCATAATGGCTTTACAGGTACACACAGCACTTGTGGCCTACCAAGCAGGGTTAGATACGTTCTTTGTATCTCCTAACACTAATTATGCATGTTTAACATGCAGAGTTTTTACTGTAGTGAAGTGAGAACTTTCAAAAATTTGTTAACTGTAGCCTTTCGTGCAGTTTCTTTTCATAAAATCAAAGTCACAAGCATTATTCTGCAATTGTGTCAGTTAATATTCATTGAGTCTCATTAAATGCTATTACACAGGGAACACTAAAGAGACGAAACGCTGGATAAATAAGTTCCAGGAGAAGGAAAGAGCAGGCAGACTCAGATCTGCCACTCTCCCACTAGGTCTCCTTGGGGTTAAATATTAGCTGCTGGGCACTGACTGACTTCTAGCATTTAATAACTGCTTATCAACAAGGCTTTTGTTGCAGACGTAATTTTGTTTCACAATGTTCACAAACAAGAAAGAAAGAAAAAAGAAAGAAACGCAATCATTAAGCAGAGTGCACTGTGTTGGTATCTTGGTGTGTGACCTTTCAGAATTTATATGTCTGGCCAGGCTTGGTAACTGTTTTTAAAGTCGCAAGTGAAGTCATCTTCCACCCACTTGTAGCCAGCTTTTTTACTGTGTCATTAAATTAAAGAAGACTCACAGCAAGTGAAGGCATGAATAAATTACAGACTATAAATTGAGTGTCTTATGGCATTTCTTTATCCTGTCTTCCTTGCCAAAATGTAGCCTGAACTTGTCCTTGCATCACCATGAGGGCTGTGCTGCCTGGAAGGGTTTGGCAATGAGTGAATTCATACATTCTCTGAAGAAATGATAATGTATTCTGGGACTACAATGGGAGAAGGGTGTGGTGAATATCTGGCTTTTGAGAGCCTGTCCAGGGGATTTTGGTACATGCAGAGCATGGTGGAATGAAACCTTCTGGACGTGATATCCCACGTGCTCTCCAGTACGATGGAATTGCATTCCAGTAAACCTGAGTGTTCTCAAGACACTTAACAGGCGGTGCACTTAGACATCGAGAGAGTATTATTCTATCATTAGCCCATAGAAAAGTAAAACTTTAGCCAGGCATGGTGGCCCATAACTCAGGAGGCTAAAGCAGGAGGTTTGTGAGTTTCAGGCCAAGCTGAGCTATATAGCAAGTTCAAAGCCAGTATGAGCCACAAAGTAAGACCCTGTCTCAAAATGAAAATTCAGAACAATAAAGGGTGTACGCTGAGCATGTGCCTCAGCTGTGAGGCCTTCCACATGGAGGGGATATGTGCTTTCACATGCCCGTGGCTTTCTCATTATATTGAGTGTTTCCTTTGTTAAAGAGTACAAGTATTATGTATGTGTTTTCTTTAATACATCAGAAGTCTTCTCATATAAGAATGGTAACTGCTCTCTTATCCTTTTTAAATATCTCACCCTCTCTGAACTGTTCTACCAAAAACTTTCTGTAGCGTAGCCCCATTTAGTCATAAAGGCATTCTCGACGTTTATGATTTGTTGTTTCAAATTTTAGGAAGCAAGGTGAATAAAACAAGAAATGCATAAATACACATAATTTAGCAGAAGTCAGGTCCAGCCAGCAAATGGGCACTGAAATTGTCTAGTGAATGTTACCAAGGTATACATTATATTTAATTTGGTGTGCTAAAGAAACTTACTGTTTCCTAACCCTGGATCAAAAATGGTAACATCCTCCGAATCTGTAGATCAGAATTTATATCCAGGCCTGATTTATACAGGACATCTGGGTGACTTTTGTTTTTGTTTGAATATCTTAGGTGTTTAATGAACGCTGCCGAATTCACTTCAAGCCTCCAAAGAATGAATAGAGAGAGAGTTTTTTTTAAAAAAGACCCGGTCATCTCGTCGCCTGAGCATGACAGATGTCAGCAGGCCAGCTTCTGAGGGTGGTCTCTGAGCCAGCAGGTCAAGGCCTTTGGTTGGTTCAGCCCCATCCAGCCAAGACCGCAAGTCTAATTCTCAGAATTATAAAATAATCAATTGCTATTTTATACTGATTCTGTAAAAAATGTTTTGTAACTATTAAAATAATTTTCCGACTCTGTGTGCATATTTATTTATGGCTTTGCAAGTTGAGATTTAAGAGTTTGTGCAGAGTTTCTCTGTCATGCCTGCTTGAGTATCACAGATTTATTGGTATAGATTGGAGTTATAGATTAGTTTATTTGCCATTGTGGGTTTATTTTAAAGTAGCAGAATCAGACTGGAGAGATAATCAGTGGTTAAAAGCACTGGGTGCTCTTCCAGCACCCACACGGCAGCTCGCAGCTGTCTGTACGTCTAGTCCCAGGGAATCCGATGCCCTCTTCTGGCCTTCATAGGCACTAGGCACACATCTGATACACAGACATACATTCAGGCAAAATACCTGTACTTATAAAATAAAAATAAATGGAAGGGAAAAATGACAAAATCTGGCTGGATTCTATCCAAACAAACACTGTTTTTCTTTATAAAGCTGGTTGTGGTGACTCATGCCTGTAATCCAATACCTTGGAAAGCTGATGTGGAAGTATTTCAAGTTTGAGACTGTCCTGGGCTATGTAGTAAGAACCTGTCTCATAAAAGAAACAATTATCTTGAGCCAGGCTGTGGCGGTGCACATATTTTATCTCAGCTCTTGGGAGGCAGAGGCAGAGGCAGGTGGATGGATCTCTTGAGTTGGAGGCCAGCCAGAGTGAGTCCCAGGACAGCCAGGACTACACAGAGAAACACTGTCTCAAAACACATTTATCTTGTTTTTACATTTAAGACTGATGTGGGTTGGGATTGGTGGTGGTTCCTAGACAGTTTTCCACGGATAGAAAGAGAAATATTCACTCTAGAAAAAGAAAAGGGGGTAAATGTCTAAAGCAAGAGCCCTGTTGGATTTGAGGATTCCAGCAATGTAAGAACTTTGAACTGCAGGGTTCTAGCTTTCTGTGGCCATGGGACAGACCATCACAGGCTAACTGCCTAGTATAGTCCTATTAATATTTGCTGTGTCACAGTCCTGTGGTTCCAAAGTCCAGATAGACTGGACTCAGTGTGAAAGCCGAAATGCAGCTTAGAATGACACTGGCTTTTGTGTCCATGGAAGCAGGGGAAGACTGCTTCTGAGCTCATTGAGGTTGGTGGCAGAATTTAGATGCATGAGTTGTAAAGTTGAAGTCTCGTTCTATTCCTGGAGGCTACCTGCATTTCTCAGTACATGGGCTCTATTTCTCCATCGTCACATGAGCTGTGGTGTTTTAAATCTTCACGGGTTCTGCAGTCTCTGTCTTCCTTCCTGCTGGGAGCCAGACCAGCTACATTCAAAGGGTTATTAGCTCTACCATCAATGCTGCCCTTCTCTTACTGAGGCACTTGGCTGACCTGCATATGGCTCCTGCCTTGTGATGGAGCAATCACAGATGTGATTAGGGAGGACATAGGTGCTGCCGGTTTGGATTCTGTTTAGTCATGATTTCAATTAAGCATCTGGCTCTGGCTTGTCTGGCTTCTGGTAAGCCTGAACCTGCAGCAAGATGATCCTCATCAGATCATGTTCCTGGAAGAGTTCCCTGTTTCATCAACAGAGCTTTTTGGAGTGTTGACTGCGTGTTTGTTGGAGACACTGATAGATCCTTTTGGGACTTTGCTCAGGAGAGTGCTTCCCTACCTAATACAAACAAGACTCTAGATTTGATCTCCAGCACACCCCCCGCCCCCCAATGAAGAAAAAGACTGTAAGGTGGCATAAGGGGAAATTCAGACCAGCCTTTCTTGGCTAAGATTGTATGAGCCTTCCAGACTGATCCATCGTCAGATGCCTTCTAGCTATAAAATGGTGCCTGAATTAATCCAGTGTACCATCAATTGAGCACTTACCTCAGTTTGGAGTGAATTAGTATAAATGAGTACGCTGAACATGTGTCAATAACATTTAAAGCTTCAGGTCGGCAGATCACCTTCCTTTATCATTTTGGAAGTTAGGTTTGCTTGCTGAAGCCCCGTCCACAATTTGGATTTGCTGCTTTTACTTGAGAGAAACAACATGCCAGCATTCAGAGAGGAATTTGGCTTTTACTTGGCAGAAGACAGTCTCATGAAGAAAGACTTATGTCAAGTTCTATGCAAAAATATAAATCAGGAAGTCAGGGGAGTGAGTGGATTGCAGATGGTTGCTGGTCAGAGAACATAATCCCTTGCCTTAGACGAGCCAATTTGGTTAAGTATGGAAGCATATTCAGTATTGTAATTAAGGACGTTCCGTTATGTTAGGCTCTAAGGTAAGCTATTTGGGAATGGAGCGGTCTGTGCTATTGTGATTGCAGTAGTCTGCTAATGTTCCACTTATTCAGGAGTAGCATAAACAGGAGATTCATTTCAATTACAAAGTAGCTGTGCTACCTAGGGTTAGGGGGTCTAATCAAACATTAGAATCAGACAGCTTACTGGTGATCTCTGTATATATACTTAATTAGCCTTGCAGAATATTCTAAATTTCACAGACCCTTGAGAAGAATTCATTCCAAGCATAAACATTGAAAAAAAAATAAGGAAAATAGAAAATGATCATTTCCAGCAAGGTCAACTTTTATCCATGTGAGGAAAGGAGAAGAAAGAAAAACCAAGTAAAACTGATGATTTAGAAAATAAATACTTTGTGTAAAGATGTGATACAACTTATGATTTGGACTTCTGTTCTTTTGGGAGTTTAATGAACTGAGCAGGTGTATGTGCATGCAAGTGCACGCATGTGTGTGTGTGTGTGTGTGTCTGTGTGTCTGTGTGTGCTCGTGTGCATGTGTCTTTAGATATGGTCTTACTATACATGCCTTGATGCTGGCCTATAACTCACTATATAGACTAGGCTGACTTTGCACTCTGAGACTGGCCGACCTCTGCACCCTGAGAACTGGGATTAAAGGCATGATCCACTATGTGAGTCAGAGTCTTGCTAGTCTAGGCTGGCCTCAGATTTGCAGAGATCATCCTGCCCCGGTCCCTGAGACCCGGGGTTAAAAGTATGTGTTACTACGTGCAGCCCATGCTCCTTTCTACCTTGGTTCTCAGAAATAAGTACTACAGTGGCCCAAAGACAACATTTAAGGTTTGCTTTTCTGCATGTTTCTGTGTGTGTCTGTGTGGAGACCAGAGGTTGATGTCTAGTGTCTTCCTTACCTCTCTCCATCTTAGTGTTTTGAGACAGGGTCTCTCACTGAGCCTTGAGCTCATCGATCAGATAGAGTGACTGCCAGCCAGCCCCTAACATTCCCTAACACTCCCAATTGAGGATCAAACAGGTTTTCTTCTCGTACAGCAAACACTTTTAGCTGTGCCATCTCCTTAGCCCCTGAGGCTTTAATTATAAGGTTTTAGTATTTATCATTTTTACATCCTGCATTTTATTGGTCTTACCATGCTACCTGTTTTATCAACTTCAGTGACATATTTATAGCAGTTTAAAGTTACGTACTTCTAGCTCAGTGGTTCTCTACTTTTATAATGCTTTGACCCTGTAATACAGCGCCTCATGTTGTGGTGACCCTCAGCCATAAAATTATTTTCACTGCTGCTTCATAACTATAATTTTGCTACTGTTAGGAATCATAATGTAAATATCTGATAAGCAGATGGTCTTAGGTGACCCACCGTGAAACGGTTGGGAGTTGAAACCCACAGGTTGAGAATGGCTGTTCCAGTTAGAATAAAGTTTGCTAGAATCTAAGAAAACTCTCCTCTGTTTTTCCCTTCAACATTTTATAAGAATTCTCAAACAGTAGCAGGGGAGGACTTAAACAGCCGGCTCCTAGATGCAGTGGACGCTTGAGGGTACACTTATGGAGCGGAGAGGACAAGGCCTGGGTGACTGTCTCCAGATTCACTATGGGGGGGATAGCTAGTCCATTGGTACTCAGAAATAATTGCTACTGAATGAATTGTTTCCACTCTAGTTTAAAACTCTAGCAAGCAAAAGCTGTCCCATATAAAGCCCCCCAATGACTGCTCACTACCTTAAAGCTAAGTACAGATTTCCTTAAATGGCCCTGGATGCCCTCGCTGCCCTGGCTCCCTCCTGCCATTACTGCACAGTGCTGAGCTGCCTTCAGCTCCTAGCCAAGACCCAGTGTCACTTTGAATGTCTCAGCTTACTCTCTCTCCTGACCAGCTCTTACCTCTTGTTGGCTGTCACTTCATTAAGCCATGCCTACCTCTCAGGTTAGGTGTCCCTCTTGTGTACTCCCACAATCTGGTCTTTGCCATACTCTCTCTCTGTCTCTCTCTCTCTCTCTCTTTTAAGGTTTATTTATTTTATGTAT
Organism: Rattus rattus; assembly: GCF_011064425.1. Lineage (NCBI taxonomy): Eukaryota > Metazoa > Chordata > Mammalia > Rodentia > Muridae > Rattus > Rattus rattus. The sequence goes on from NC_046157.1 coordinate 20,865,867, forward strand.
GTAAGCATACTGTTGCTGTGTGGGATACTGCTAGTCCCACACCTTATTTCCCCTTTACTGATAGAGCCCCAGCTCTGTCTACTGGGTGCCTAGCTTAGCTGGGGGAGAAATCAAAGTTCTGAAGTAGAAGCAGAAGCCTATAGGGAGATTTCTCAGTCTTTTATAGTGCTGAAGGTACTGACTGCCCCGTTCTCAATTGCCTCCACCTTCTTGTAGATGCAACATATCTGTAAAACAACCAGAAAACAGCACAATGGCAATAGAAGTCATTACTGTCAGTAATTACACCGAATGTCAATGGCTTATATTCTCCAACAAAAAGACAGTGAATGAATGTATATAAAAAATATCCTCAAGATTCAACTATAACATATGTTGTAGCAGTTATTAATCTTTTAAAAAAAGATTTACTTATCAATTTTATGTATGTGAGTACACTGTTGCTCTCCTCAGACACACCAGAAGAGGGCATCAGATCCCATTATAGATCACTGTGAACCATCATGTGGTTGCTATGAATTGAGCTCAAGACCATCTGGAAGAGCAGTCAGTGCCCTTAACTGCTGAGCCATCTCTATAGCCCCACAGTTGCTAACTTTTAAGAGCACATAAAGACTGGTCATGGAAGGACAGAAGAAAGTATTTCACAAAAATGGAGACCAAGGGTAGTGGTGCTGAGGGTTGTCTTTGACAAAGTGACTTGAAATTTAAAGTGATGAAAGAGGCCATAAAAGTCATAGTGAGGGGATCAGTATGTCAAGAGGGTACAATAAGTGCACCATCACTATGAAGCACTTAGATATATAAAGCAAATGTTCATCAGAAGGTTTTGAGGGAGTTGATAGATTAAAATAGAGTAATAGTAAGGTGTAGGGCTGGTGGCACACAGCTGTCCAGTACCCCAGAGGCAGAGACAGGATTCCAGGGTAGTGAGACCCTGTCTCAAAACAACATCAACAAAAGAAATACAGTGATAGCAAGAAACGGTCATAGTCCATTTTCAATATTGGACAGATTGTCCAGACCAAATCAATAAAAGACCTCTGGACTTCACAGTTCTGACCAAATTGACCCAACAAACTACACATTGTCCAGTACGTTCTATACCAGACCACAAGAGAAGTCTAGCAACTAAAGAACATTGATACCATGCAAATGTTATTATTATTTTTTTTACATCACAAGGTTGTAAAAGTAGAAATCACTACCAGGAAGAATTTTGGAAATTTACAAAAACAGGACAATAACATCACATATGCCAGAGCAAATAATGGATCGATGAATAGCTTCATAAAAAAAAAAAAAAACGTAAAAACGAAGGCAGCAAAAAAAACAGAGAAGAACACTTAAACCCTGTAGGCAGTATGGCTTGCTGCTCCAAGAGCAACAGTGATGGCACTGCTGGGTCCTGTGGCTGGAGTGGAAAGTGTTGAACCGAGCACATATTAACAGAAGGAAAGGGAATGACAGGAACCCGGACAGAAGAAATAGATGGACACCAGCAGACAAGCAAAACAAAGTCAGTATTTGAAAAGATTGAAGAGCAGTAGATCACGTTTTGTCTAAACTGAAAGCAAAAACTGAGGACGATTGTGAGTTGACAAATCAAAGTAGCTGCACTGCAGCAGCTACCACAGAAATGGGAAGCATCGTGCAGTGTTACTCCGAACAACAATGGTATGCCCCAAATAGAACCTAGGAGGAATTTCCAACATGCACCCTACTAGCACGGATGAAGAAATGGGAAATCTGTACAGGTAAATAAAAAGAACCTGGAGATTAATTCATGAGGAAAAAGCAAAATCAGCCTGATGGCCTTACCACTGAGCTACATCAAACTAGCCTGGCCTACACAGTAACCCCATGGGCTACACAGTGAAGTCAAGCCATCCATGGACTGCATAGTCAGACCATGCATTGAAAAAAGCAACAACAATAAACAAGCACCAAATGTTTAATTTTCCAAAAGATAAATTAAGAGAAAATCTCACTGTGACAGTTTCCCACCCCTCGTACCCTTAGGGAGATAAATTTGGTCAGGTAGGTAAGGCTGCCTGAGCTTCAGAACATGAATCAAAAAAAATTTAAAAGAGATGCATAGAGAAAAATTAGAATATTTTGTCCATGCATTTGAAGCACTAATATTAAAATAGTCTTGAGAGGCCAAACTTACTCCTTCTTGGGACTGGATTTTATCTTAGAAAGAAAAAAAAAAAAAAAAAAAGAAAAATACTGAGAACTCGACCTTCAACTGAACCCAAGTTGTACCCAAGTACCAGGAAGAACCTTTTAGACTTGTCCTTGGACTGAGTCTCTCTAGCAACAGTCAATTGAAGAAGATTAGTCCCCTGATTGTTTCAGTTGTATTTCAGACAATTTTGTGATTCTTCATGGTCTTGCTTTAGAGCACCTGCCTGTCAGCTTACAATATTCATTCAATTAGATGCTTGCCAGGATGGACACCTCACTCCTCCCCACTTCCTATAAGACCTTGTCTCGATAAGAGTTCAGGGCTGCTTCTCCTAAGCAGTGAGTAAGCCCAAGCTTGAGTTTGTAATAAAAGAGACCCTAACGTGATTGCATCAAAGTCTGCTCCTGGTTGGTCTTCTGGGCTCATGAATGGCACATAGTCTTATATTGCTCAAGGATATCTACAAGTTTAATGTAATATCTGTCAAAATTAAAATATGAGTCATACCTGGTGGCATAAGCATTCAGTCCCAACTACGTGGAAGGTTAAGGCAGGAGGCTGTAAGTCCAAGACCAGCTGGACTACAGAATGAATTCAAATAAAGTCTGGGCAACTCAATGAGGCCCTTTCTCAAAGTTAAAATAAAAAGAAAACATATGGGCATGACATCATTGGTCTGGGGGTATTGTTTAGATTTGATCCCCCAAAACACAGAACAGAAGCAGTGCATAAATGGGAGCACATGGGAGTAGTCCCACATTAAAGTGTTGAACATCTATGGGCTAGAAAAATGTCTATAGATGCACACCTGACAAGAATAAATATGCAACATTGATTAGGAACTCAACCTCTAGTAAAACAAAAGAGCCCAATGAAAGAATGGGCAAAAGATCTGTGCATGTGGCTAACAGAGACATGAAAATTATGGTTGAAACCATAATCACAATAACAGTGAGTGTCTCCTCACAGAAAGTGTTAATCAGACTTAGAGGAGGAGGTACTCTATCCATTCTTCCTTTGAGGGGACATCTGGGTGTTTCTAGCTACAGCTGTGTAGATAAGGCTGCTATGAACATAGTGACATGTGTCTGTTAGAGGTTGGAGCATTTTGGGCAGGCACCAGGAGTGCATATAGCTAGGTCTTAGGTAGAGTGAATTCCCAATTTTCTGAGAACCTCCAGACTGATTTCCAAAGTGGTTGTACCAGCTTGTATTCCACCAGAAATAGAGAAGAATTCCTCTTTCTCCACACATCCATGCCAGTATCTGCTGTCGCCTAAGTTTGATCTTAGTCATTTGATTGGTGTAAGGTTGGAATCTCAGGTCACTTTGATTTGCATTTCCCTGATGACTAAGGAAGTTGGAACATTTTTTAGGTGCTTTGGGTCATTTGAGATTTCTCAGTTGAGATTTCTCTGTTTAGCTTTATACCCCATTTTTTTAATTGTGTTATTTGGCTTTTATTTTGGATATTATTCTATTGATGGGGTTGGTAAAGATCTTTTCCCAATCTAGGTTGCCAGCTTGTCTTACTGGATAAATGTCCTATAGCTTTTCAGTTTCAAGGAGGTCCCATTTGTCAATTGTTGATCTGAGCCTAAGCCATTGGTGTTCGTTCAGGAAATTTTCCCCTGGGTCAATGTGTTCAAGGCTGTTCCTTAATTTCTCTCTATTAGGATTCAGTGCCTGAATGCATCTCCCTGTTCTGCTGCCTTTTGGGTGCTGGGGTTTTAGGGAAGCTCAGGGGTGGGAGAACCCAGTCTAAGATGAGGCAGGCTGAAGTTGGGGTTCTCTGATTCTCAGGAATCCGGTTGCTGCTGGGGTGCTGCACAGAGGAGTTGGGAACAAAGGATCAGGGGTCCATGGGCCTGCAATGAGGCCAGGACTATTGGGAGCTCATGGCTGAGAATAGCAACTAGACCAGGGCCAGGGGAAATGGCAGTTCTGGCTTAGCTCGTTGGTAGTACTTGTCCTTAGCTTAGTGATGGTTGTCTAGAAACACAGAGAGGCCTTCTACAGGAGGCTTAGGCTGTGCTCTGGAGCAAGGGCCTTCTCCACGCTCTCCATGGTGGTTTCGATGGAAGAGACGGCCCATGTTTATCCATACCATTTATTGATTGTTCATTGTGGAAAATACATGCATACCAGTTCCTCAGGGTGGACCAGAGGTTAAATACCTTTTGCAGGAAGGAATGTCCAGGAGGGGAAGATTTGGCTAAACCCTCAGTGCCTCTAGATATCTCATTAGCATGGTGACCTCTGTTCTGGGCTACACGACTGATGTGGGGAGTGTGG